>NC_133774.1:22445471-22455942 GCF_003597395.2 Chelonoidis abingdonii
GGGAAAAGGTGGCACCTATGTCCTGGCATACAGAGAGAGGCTCCTCCCTACACCCCAGACTTAGGCACATCTCTCTCAGAGAGGGGTGGGGCTCAGCGCATAAGCCTTTGGTTGGCATCTCCCATTGGCTGACTTAAGCAACTCCTCACCTAGCCTGCTGGCTTTTCTGAATCACTTTCTAAGGTGTCTGTTTCTCCCCAGTCTTTATTCTACAGGGAGTCTCAGTGCTTACCTCAGGCTTTTTTAATCTCAGTGATTTTTCCAGGCGCCGGAAAGTTAGGCACCGTAACACTCAGCGTCACAATGCCTAAATCCTTTTGAACATTCAGTCCTAAGTCATTAGGGTAAAATTCTCAAAAGCACCTATATTCCTATTGACTGGTGTAAGATCAGACCTGCTGAGTGTGTTCATTGTATGTAAAGTTATGCTCTCAAAAATTCTGCATTGCAATGTTGTTAATGGGATCAGGAGATTAGAAGTCGTGGAAAGAGAAATGAGGATGGTATGAAATCCCTGATCAGGGAACCATTTACAGTACTATTTACTAATTCAGTGTCTTTAACAACTGTCAGCTCATGGGAAAGGGAGAAATTTAATGAACTGACACTTGGTGACCCAACTTCAAGAAAAGACTTTTCTTAATGCTTCCCGGAGGGGATTTGCTTTATGTTTACTTCATGCTTCACAGAAGAGAGACATTTGCACAGTCACTTAATCAAGCCACCACTTCCCCACAAAATTACTGTAGACAGCAGTCAAGCCCCTGAGAATGAGGGCACTGAGCATGCTTAGAACATCCCCGGCATATTGGCTCTTTCTAGGTTTATTGACAGTAAAGGGGCCAGGGATTCCTGAATCCATCCTTGGAAAGGATCTCAGACAGAGAGGGAAAGCCGTGGGTGAAATCTATGGCCTTGGGCACGCTCATACACACACCTACACCCACACCCAATGAACTGACCAACCCTGGGTAGGGTAAAGGACAAGCAGGCCTCTGATGTGAGCATAAATTCCCCACTACATACTAAATAGTCAACAGGAGTTGCCACCAGCAGGTTATGGTGAGGGGGGGGGGGGGACACATCCTGAAAGGGTTGATTAATTGTTTAAAAACAAAAACGGTCCCCAAACCCTCTTCTTTTCCTATCACCAGTAGACAGGAGAGGCAGCCATAGCCTAGGGCTGTAATAATTCCTATCTCCTGCAGGGATGGAGAGGAAAGAGCACTGCTGTTGGGGGGGAAGTTCATTCGTGTGAGTTATATAACTTCCATCTTTGGAGGCAGGCAACTTCACCTTATCCCTGAAGAGACTGGCTTAGTGAGCAGCCAGAATGTTGGTTCACACGCCCAAGGCCACTTACTTTCTAATCTGGATGGGCTCCATTCGTAGTAAAAGTTGGTCTTGGAGGTATTATGCCAGCAAATTAATTTGTGCTTTGTTGCCATTGGCGGCAGCAGCAAAATCTGCACAAGGATTTATGTTCAATGAACCTGAATAATGTAAAATGCTGCTGGATAATGCCTAGCTAGCTTTTCTCTTTGCCACTGTGAAGATTTAGGGAGTGACAATGAAAAATACTGTCTATGGACCAGATTTTTAAACAGCAGCCTCCCCTCTTGTGCCCGCAATCATTTTCAAGTGTAATTTAGGTCACTTTGACATAAGGGCTTGTTTGCTTGAGAGGCAGTGTGGCCTATTGGCTAGGACAGTGGACTGAGAACTCAGGAAACCAGAGGTTGACTCCCAACTCTGCCACTGGTTTGCTGAGTGACCTTAGAGAAGTCATTCCATTGTATGGTGCCTCAGTTTCCCCAGCTGTAAAATGGGGATAATGATGCTGATCGCCTGTGGAGGTATGTATCCTCATTACTACTCAAGTCTAAGTTATCTACATTCTTCCCACAGCGATTTTGAAGGTGTAAAAGGGAGTTCTGAGTGAATCTAGACTGAAAATCAGGCCCTATATTTTTAATTTCAAGATAACGGTCTCCCTTTGTTCCCTGGGGTTGATGTGTCAGTGTGTTGAGTCACTATGGGGAATGCCAGCATGGCATATAGGAGCTGATGTAATGAGACTGATCATTGGGAAATTCAAATAAATTTAGTTTACTGAAAGCTCCAGTGGAAAAGTTCATGGTTTCTGGGTTAACCACCTTTGATCTGTTTCATCCTTTTTTTTTTTAAATTTTTTTAAGAAAAGTTAATTTTTATCTTCCCACTACTCTGAACTACTGGCCAGTCATAGATAATTTTTAACTACTAGCCACTGACTCATTTGGGTCACAGGCACTTTCCCCTCTGTGTGTATTTGGGGTCTATATCACTATTATGCTTATACTGCATATGCCTTACCTTGGTCTGTAATACTGTGCTAAAAGAGCTAGGTGAAACTATGATTTTGCTTTACAGGGTATTCTACAGTCCTTTTATTTTGGTTCATGTGCATTCATGGCTCTATGAATAGCATGATACATTTTGAGTAAAGATCCAAACAAATAAGCAAAAATCAACTGAAATGCTCAAGCTTTGCCTGCTTTAAGTAATAGAGCTTCTCTACCGATTTCCATGCAAAGCTGTAGGGCCAGATCCTTAGCTGATGTAAATCAGCATAGCTCCATTTAAATCAATGGGCCGTAATGAGGAGTCAGATTTGATTATTTCAATGGAGCTATGCCTGTTCCACATCTGAGGATCTGGCCCATAATTTTGACCCAGGTTTTGTGAATATCAGTAACCCAAGCCCAATCGTTGGGTTTGTAACAGGATACAAAGGTTTTTTCATAGGCAAAATATCCAGATCAGAAATGGTTTTATTAGTCCCAAGTTTATTTTATCATATACCATAGAAGATAGAGCTGGAATAAAACCATAAAGGCACTAGTCATTAATGCAGGACATTTCCTTACATTATTGACATTGGCATAATAGTTAAATTCTTAAATCCTGCAGGAAAAATCCCTTTGACTTCAAATATATGCCATGCTAAGGACTGCAGAATCAGGCCTTTCTTGAATCCCTCCAGGGCTAGTGCCTCCACTGTCCCCTTTGGCAAACTCTGCATATCAGTGTCCCATGTTTCAGTGAAGAATGTTTGCTTCCCAACTCCTCCTCCTTTTCATTTTTGAGGGCCCAATCTGCAAATCAGTCCACTCATCAGACTGCTGTTGGCTTCAGTTGGAGTTGTGGCATGGCAGTTGCAGTGCATGCAGCTTGCGTGTATTGGGGGTGTGCCCCTTGAAATGGAGAGCAGTCTCTCTCCAGGCAGCGGTGGCAGCTGCCATTTTGTGCTCGTGTGCAGCCTGCACGCTGTGCTCTCTCACTCTCTCTCACAGTTTTATTTGTTCTGTTCATATAAAAAAATGATTATTCTGATTGGAAGTATATGAAAAAATACCCAATCCTGGCAAACCTCATTTAGGTGATGTAAATGAGAGCACTACCCTACGGTCTCAAAATTGAATTGAATGGTGGAACTAGCTTTTTAAAGTCTGGCATAAACGAACACAGTCGTTTTCCCCAATTATGTTTTTAAGCTTTCTCCAGACTGCCCTGGAAATCAGCTTTACTGTGCACAGGGTGGTTTTCTGCAGATAGTCTAAGCCGGCTCAGATGACTGACGGCCTTTTCAGTTAGCATTTCCCTCCTTCCCCCAAGAGAGTGTTCCCATCCACTACTCCTTTGGGGTCATATCCCTCTCACGCTGGGTGGGGGAATTGCCTAATACTGCACTGTTTGCCCCAGCCACTTTATTTTGCATGTACAGTATGGAGTTGAGGGCTGTACTCAGACAATGCTTAACCCTCTCCTTGCCAGTTTCTGGGCTGGTTCAATTCTCCCTATTGCAGAACCTAACCTTTAGCTTCTAGATAATAATTTCGTGCTTTACCTCTTTCAAAGTATTGTGAAAAGCCCCTATTTTCTGCCTTGATAGCAGTTTATTAACTCCTTCAATCAGTACAGTATTTTTCATGTCCTTCCCTCACCCTTCTGTCTCCTCTTTTCCCCACAGCATATGACCTGAGGTCCATCTGTTTCTTTTGTTGTATCTTCCAGTCTTTATATAAGGCAAATAATATAAAAGGATTTTCCTGTTTCACCTGTGGGACAACTTTAAGTTTTTTATAGACTTAAAGCAACCAAAGTCAGTGAGATCTGTTCATATGTATCTGAGGATAGAGTTTGTCCCGCATATTTATGTATGGTGTACGTATTGCATCATGCTTATCTGCTCCTGGATCTCATTTAGTGACCTTTAACCAATCCAATTAATTTTCTCCAGGAATTTCAAAACAATTTGGCATTTTATTTCAAAGAATGGGAGCAGGAACAGCCAGTCCTCAATGAGGATGGTTGCAATTATCTCTCAAATTATCACCCAGTATCTCCACGTGCAGTGGTGAAAGCCTTTACTTTATTAGCTTTAATGGCTCATTTAAAATTGTAGCACAGTTTCTGGGAAAAGAACTTTTACTCATGAACACACTCCCAGCAGTCATTACCTAGTGACACTTCCCTTCTGAAAAATAACAGCATACTAAAAATCTGTTAGAGTTTAGAGAAATTACAGTTCATAAAATACATTCTAAATAAATGATTACTTTTTCGTTGTCTTCTGTCTGCTGTTTTACAGTTAAGTACAAACCTTTCCCATCATACCAGATACTTCCCATAAGCTTCAAAAACAGGTTTGAATTTTCAGAATTGCACCCAGAATTGGCACATACAGTTATGGTAACTGTACGGGTAAGTCATACACGCATTTTTGCACAAGTGCCATTCTGAAAATTTGGACAGCCTCTTAAATGTACTGTGCTCTCCAGTTAGCATGTTAATCATTATTATTTCTTCTTTGTATTACCTGGCTGGCACCTACACGTCCCAACCAAGAGTGGCCCCATTATATAGTGGCTATACAAACAGAGTAAAAGAGAGGCCCTGCTCCCTAAGTGTTTAGAATCTAAATAGACAAAGGGTGGGAATGGAAATGGAGACACATTGGCATGGAGTGACTTGTTCATTGTCAAACACAAGGTTAGTAGCAGAGATGGGATTAGAATGCAGAGCTTCTGATTCACAGGATAGTGCCCCAACTGCTAAACCATGCTGCCCCCCGGAACAGATAGATGCGAACAGCTGCAGCTGAAGATACAGGAATATATTTCAACTAGGGCATATTTATCTCACAATAATTGTGATCCCATTATTAGAATATATCTCCGTTCTCTTTCTGCTGTTATTATCTAATCTTTATACTGCAGAATGCAGAGCCCCATTATGTAAGGTTTTGCAGACACACACACAGAAGATGACATGGTCTGAACTCTCAGGGTGTAATCCTGGTCCTGTTAAAGTCAATGGGCGTTTTTGTTTGTCATTTGGTGATTGGCCAGGTTAGGTGAAAACAGTTCACGCAAATTTCCCAGAATTATGTTCCCATGAAAGCTCAGTCGTGATAAACTGGGGCTGCCTCGTGCAGCTGCATTGTATAGGGTGAACCCCTCTCTTCATCATGGTGTATCCATGAAGGAGGAAGCCAGGACGTAGTTGCTGTGCATCCTTGAGCACTAGGGGGCTGGCAACACGCTATCAGGTGCTTCACTTCAGTAGGACTTAAACTGCTTAAGTGCTTTGCTGAATCAGGACCTAAGTGGCTTGTCTGGCCAATGTGGCTAGTTGTGCTCTTCACCTCCATAGTCCCCAATGGGTACATGGCAAGTTGATTTGGGGGTGTGGCAGGTTCCACCCCTGGTACAACAACTGGATTTAGGAAGCAGGTGGTTGGGGCAGCTCCCACTTTAAAGGTGATGTAGGAAGCAAAAGGGATTGTCATTCATTGCTTGCAGTATTCTCTCCCCACTCCTCCTTTCCTGGTGCATCTCCGGATGCATAAGCTAGCGCTTAGCCTCTAGACTTCGTTCTTCTTTGTCTTATTCCCATCTCTGAATTCCCACCAAATGTGTTAACGTTATTCGTTTGCATCAACACTCCCCCACCCCCGAATCTTCTTTTTAAAAAAATGCAACATGACGCAATGAATTCGCAGAATGTTTTCTGTTTTCTCTTTTTAATACACAGGAAAAAAGAACATTACAAAAATGCATCATTGGTCTCTTGCATCATTAAAAATGCTAGGGTTATGAGTGGAGGGAAATGATCCTTAGAACATAGATGTAATGATTAAAAATAAAAGAATCCTGAGACCCAGCAATGGCGCTCCTCTCTTCAGATATAATGCAATTAAACTTATTCTTTCCTTCTCTCCCCATTTACAGACGTTCTTGGTATTATGTTACAATAATGCCAGGCGGCCCCATTGTGCTAGGCACTGTACAAATAGATAGTGGGAAACAGTTCCTGCCCTGAAGAGCTTACAGCATGAATGACGGAAGGAGAAACAGAGACTTGCTCGAATCAAACAGCAGCAGAGTCAGGAAGAGAAGGCATGTCTCTGGAGTGGTCTGTCACTGTACTAGTATATTAAGGGCTGGAGTCTGCTGGGCACCTGGCCACTCTTCCAAAGTGAGTGCGTCATTACCCAGTGGACATTTTACGGTGCTTCGGCAGAGTAAAGGAGCCTTAATGTCGGCATAAATTACATTGCACCCGCTTTTAGGTCCCTGTACGCTGTGAAAATGGTGCCGAGTGGTCTTAGTGTAAATGAGCATTCCAGCCCCAAACTGCAGGGTGCGAAATGCCACGTAGGCTTGTTCCCTAGCTGCCACATGTGCCATGTGAAGAGTCCGTTACAGCACTAAGCAGTGTTATCTGCTCACTCACCCGCATGCCAGCAGCTATAGCCCATCTTATTTTCATATTCTTTTTAGCTGAGAATAAGTATTTTTTTAAAATCTTTTCTAATGAAACAAACAAACAAAACCCAACAACAACAACAAAGAATTAAGGATAGTAAAGCACAGGCTAGCTCAGCACCAGGCAGTTTGTTGGACTCAAAATGTAACTTTGGCGTATGGTGCAGTAGGTCCCAGGCTCAAATCCTATGCTAGTCCTCAGGAAGGTGAAATATATGGTACCTTTACTTTTGGAATTTGTGTGATGATCTAGTGGTTAAGGCTCTAAATCGTGACTCAGGAAACCTGGGTTCAATTCCTGTTTCTCCCACCTCTTCTTGTGTGAACATGCATAAGGCTAATATGTGCCTCAGTTTCCCTATCTGTAACATGGGGATGATACTTCTCTACCAGACAGGAGTGTTGGGAAAATAAAATCCATTAAGGACTGTGGGGTACTTGGGTTCTTTGGGTATGAGAGTCACATAAATACCTCCACAGAGCAATGAACTTAAACAACAAAAGGTTAACACACAAATCTGTGCAGGAAATGGTAACATTAGCATTGCAGCCAGGAGGTCTGAGATGGGCCAAGCTCACTGGAGGTCAGATTTAAACAATTAATGTAGATACTGAGGCTGAATTAACTCTCTTCATCTGAGAAAGACTTAAGCAAACACCGAGGGCAGTTCTTTTTTGATGTGTGGCTGCAATATCACTTTTTAAGAAACACTGTTTCAAGTCAGGGTAATACAACTATTCCCTCCCACCAATCCACTTTCTCTCCTCTCCACCTACCCGCACACACTCTACCCCAAGGGAGGAGGAAAAACTGGATTTTCAAGGTTTTCTTTTCTTGGTCTGTTTGACTAAAGGTGACTCCTGCTTAGTGGACAGAGGGCCATCCCCCACTGATCAATATTTTAATGTGACTTATCAGAAAGAGAATGAATTGTTTACTTAAAAACTCAGGATCCCATAAAGGGCAAGGGGAAAGTGTCCACTGGAAACAGAAGTTCTGGACGCCTGCCTGCTGCTGTAAATTCCTAACAAGGAAGCCTAAAATTCAAAGAATCAGAAGACAGTGGTGTCCAGCAAAACAATGTGTTAGAACCAAAACTCCAACAAAGGCACAGCCAGCAGTTATGCAGGATGGTAAGTGCTTTCCTGGGTATATTTCAAGTGAGCAAAATGAAACAAACTCTTCAGGTGGGGGAATGTACTGATAAAAAATTGAGTACAAAAATGATTTAAAATGCCAGTGTTGTTATGCATCTGCTACACTAAAATGTTCTTGCAAGTCCTGTTGCCCCTCAACATAGATGAAATGGATGTTGTATTATAGTCGTAGGATCTGTTCCTGCACCTTTTAAGTCAATGGGAGCTTTTCCTATAACTTCAATGGGTACAGGATCAAGCCTATAGACATCTTAAATGTTTATTGTAAAAATAATGATGTAAACGTGTTTGGTTAGACTTTACTAGTCTTGAGAGTTTAGATACATGAAAAGGCTTTAAAAGTACAGTAAGTACAGTATTTCTTTTCCTTGCAATGGTGTTCTGCATTGAAAAGCTCCATGCTTTAAACCCAAAGCCACCAGAAGAGTGGCTGAATGTGGAAAGTTTGTGGTGCTACAGCATTTACATTCTGTTTCCACCTTGTGCCAACGTGTCACTCTCACCTTGCCTTTGCTCTTTACTCTGTTGCACTATTTTAACAATCTCAACCCCTCAGGAATCAATTATCTTCTCTATTCTGTGTCACTACCTATTGTTTCCAGAACGATTTCTGCTGAACTGCTGGGAGTTCCTATGCATGGATAGTGGGGCTTTGAGCATGCCTTGCTTTCAGTCACATTTCTTGTCTGAAATATTATTTTAACTTTTTATATTGCAGTGGGGCCTAGAGGTCAGCTATGCTGGGGCCCCACTGTGCTAGGCACTGCACATATGTATAGTGCATGACAGTCCCTGCACTATATATACGTGAATTAGAACCCAAATTTCAATATTACTGTTGGCATCCCTTTTGTACTCACTTTTCACTAATAATGCGAGTGAAGGTTTGTTTGTGAGAATGGAAAATAAAATTCAGGTCCATAGCTGAAAATTTGTACCATGACAAAGTGAAATTTGTTTTGGATATAGCTGGGAATCTACCATCTAAACTAAGGCCCCTTCATTAACTTATATAACTGCGTGACAACAGAAGCAGCAGCAGCCTCCTGGTGTTGTGTACGGGGTACATTACAGCCCGCTCTTTCTCCCAGAGCTTGCTCCTTCTTAGCAGTAAGATTAGGCATATCTGCCACCCTGCCTGACAGCAATGTGCTGTGCTGGCATTCACCTACACAGCTGTTTCCTGCTACAGATCTTGAAGGCTCCAGAATAGATACACAATAAACTAAGGATGATCAATACATTGAAAAAGGAGCCATTCCCACCCATTCATTTGCAGATCACGTATGTGCACGAAAATGGAGATGACACAATAGTTATATTAATAAAACGAAAAAGAGAGAGGGGTCTTGCACATTAACTGGCAGGGACGGTCTTATGGGCCGTCCATCTGCTAAGGACTGACTCACAACTTGACTAGTATTCTCAGTAGAAATGTGCTCTGGTTTAATTAAATCAGTTTAAAAATCAGTCTCGTTAAACTGATCCAAAGCCCAAAGGTTAGACTCACTTAAGTTTTGCTTAAATCAATGTATTTTAGGTTGGTAACTCACTGGTGCAAGTGAAACTGATTTCAACAGATGAAGGGTGTATGTATTAGGGGCTTGTACTGGTTTAACTAGATCAATTTTTAAACCAGTTAAACAAATAGTTTCCAGAAAAAATGGAAAATTCGTGTGGATGAAACAATTGGTGGCAGGTTTCCTGGATGGAGCTAATTGTGGAAAAAACTTATTAGAGTCCAAAGGATCCTGCCTTTCTTCCCCTGCAGTGGAATGTGATGGCATCATCATTATTCCTCTTAGAGAATGGAAACCAGCCCTGTTCTTCTTCCAATTTAAGTCTGCGAGAGTTTTGCCATTAAGTGAATGGATTTAGAGTCAGGCTCATCATGTCTAACAATTGCTGGTCCTTCCTAAATTATGATAACATATTGATTTATACTTGCCCAACAAATACGTCTCATATTTTCACCAACTATTTAAGATTCCCAGTGAGTGAGTTTGTCCTAAAATTAAATCTAGGCCTCTTTCACTTTTCTACCCCGTTGTAGGCCATCAGGTATACTCTGAGATGTTCACCTACTAAGGCCTTGTCTAGACTGGGAGGGGTGCGTAGCTGAAGTCAATGTATCTTATTCCGACTTGCCTCCTGTCCTCACTGCGCGGGATCGACAGCCACGGCTCCCCCGTCTCATAGACTTTAAGGTCAGAAGAGACCATTATGATCATCTAGTCTGACCTCCTGCACAATGCAGGCCACAGAATCTCACCCATCCACTTCTATAACAAACCCCTAACCTATGTCTGAGTTATTGAAGTCCTCAAATTGTGGTTTGAAGACCTCAAGCTGCGGAGAATCCTCCAGCAAGTGACCCATGCCCCATGCTGCAGAGGAAGGCACAAAACCTCCAAGGCCTCTGCCAATCTGCCCTGGAGGAAAATTCCTTCCCGACCTCAAATATGGTGATCAGTTAAACCCTGAGCATGTGGGCAAGACTC
>NC_133774.1:22456309-22579647 GCF_003597395.2 Chelonoidis abingdonii
ATATTAATCCCTCTGATATATTTATAAAGAGCAAGCATATCCCCCCTCAACCTTCTTTTGGGTAGGCTAAACAAGCCAAGCTCTTTGAGTCTCCTTTCATAAGGCAGGTTTTCCATTCCTCGGATCATCCTAGTAGCTCATCTCTGAACCTGTTCCAGTTTGAATTCATCCTTCTTAAACATGAAGTTTAACTCTGGTGGCGTTCCAGTGTCAACGGGGAGCGTGTTTGGGGATCGGTATATCGTGTCTCAGAATAGATTTATTGGGGATATATCAATCCTCGATAAATCGATCGCTACCCGCTGACACGGCGGGTAGTCTGGATGTACCCTAAATAGCTCTGAAGCTGCTAATAAAATCCCTATGTCAAGATAGAACAACTATCGAGAAAAATCGCAGCAATCATCCAAAGAGGGCACTTAAAACATTCTTCACGTATGTATTTCTGGTGCTCATGTGTTAGGTGCATTAAAAACATTTAGGCAACTGGAGGGTTCAAAATTTGCTAATATGTTCTTCCATGTATGCACTGCATCTCTGATATGTGATGCCATAGTAGGCCCCTGTAATTAACAGGAAATAACCACTGGATCTCTGCTATCATGGTATGGCAATTGTTGCTACATGCTGAAATTTAAAATGGCAACTGTTGTGTAGGAACACGTGAAATGTGATGGTTCTTCTGTATCCATATTCCATGCCTCTTATGGGGCACACGCTTGTGCAGGGTTTGTGTTTTTACAAGCAGCTGCTGATATAGACTCGCAGAGGATGGGGAATCTGGCAGGTGACTATAAGGGACACATAGCATATATGAGGGTGTGTGCATTGTTGGCTTTGAATATAAAGCCACTAAAGGAAAATAAATCACTTTAACAAGAATTTAAGGGCAATGTGCACTATGGGGGTGTGATTTCTAAAACACACTAATATATTGCTCATTAATTTGTCTCTGTAGACCTGCTGGTATGCACTAAATGTTCTCTAGTGTGTGTTAACATAGTGCTTTTTGAAACAGTGCTATGCTGAAGTGCATTAGGGAATATTTAGTAAGCATCAGCAGGATCTACATGGACCAACTAAGGGCAGATCTACCCTACTGCTTAAATCAATCTAACTTGTGTCACTCAGGGGTGTGAAAAGAGATTCCACTGAGTGACACAAGTTACTGTGACCTAAGCGCTGTCCGCACCGGCACTATGTCAGTGAAAGACGTTCTCCCACTGACATAGCTTCCACCTCTCATGGAGGTGGAGTAATTATGTCAACAGGAGAGCGCTCTCCTGTCGACATAGAGTGTCTTCACCAGATGCACTACAGCACTGGTGCAGCTATGCAGATTTAGTGCTTAGACCTGGCCTAATGTGCAGCACATTAGTATGCTTTGAAAATCACATAGTGAGCATTATCACACAGTGGAGACATACCTTCAGGGAAGAGAGAATGTTCCCTGAATATCCAAAGCACTTCTCCCTCAAACCTTCTCAACTCACTTAACACATCCAGCAATTGCACCCAGGTGCCATAATGATGGGTGAATTAGATAAGATAGAATAGAAGAAATGAAATACTCTAGCACTAGATGCATCAGAATACTCCTCTTGGTCCATTGGTTCTGGCAGCATCTGAAAGCTGCTGGCTTTCTTAATTATGGGTGGAACACAGTTCAAAATGTATACAAGAGGGATATATTTATAGAGCATGTCTAAATGGACGTGGATAAATTAAATCAGTTATAGAGGTGTTCAGTGTCTTATCCTCTCACAAAAATAAACAACTCCCTTCACTTCCATGAACAGATCAGCACCCAATCAACAGAGTTTTTGGAGCCAGACAATTGAAGTTCTTATTAGCCGTAGCAAACCATTAGGGAATCATATTTCAGCATGCAGCACATGTCAAAATCTACCCAGTGCTGTTCAAAATGAGCAATTAATTACACATAGTGTGCTGTACCTGAAAGACTTTCACCATCTCTAGAGGGATAAAGGAATCCCATCGAAAGGTGAGAATATATCCTTTGGCTTCCCAGTTCACTGCTCATTTTTTGAAAACTGATAGAAAAATATGTTGTTATTGTTATTTATGAATAATAAATCTGACATTGCAGTTACATACGGTAGCTTTTATCTGAGGAGATCGGCGATTTACAAACATCTAATGCCCACAACAATCCTGCATAAAGTGTCTTGTGGGTTGATGGTTTCTGTTTTAATCAGGAAAGAGAGAGGAGGAGTAAGAAGAAAAGATGGAGACTCTGAACCCTAACCTTTCCTTCTCCACTCCCCTCACTTCATGTTTCCCTCATCTATTCCCTTCTTTCTTTTCCAGTGCTCTCACAGAGTGTAGCAGTGGCTCTGCCTGGATGGCGAGTGAGAAGGATACATCTAGTTTGGTTCACGAGATGGTGGAGGGCGCACAGTAAGTATCACATGCACTTTAGCACTGAGGTTAAATTGCTCAATAAGCCAGTCTGAGAGCATTCAATGAACCCCTTGCAGCTAAGGGCCACCACAAATCCCACCATGTTTTGGTGCAAGTGTAAAGTAATCGCCTTTGACCTTGCCTTTCCTAACATAAATAGCAACATGGATGTTAGACAACCAACTCCCCCAAAACTCACCTTACTCAAACATGATACTCCCCTGCGCTCACACATCTGGCGCTGAGAGAACAAACACAGGACAGAGGTTAGTCATGTTGCTTAATGAACTATGGGAATTCACTCAGATACTACAGTGACGAATGTGGTGTAACAACTTGCGCAGAGTAGAACAGAATAGCTGAGGTCTTTCCGTCTCCTGCATCATCACCATCCATGCAGGTCCTGAAGGGGAATCTGTGCTTGTTGTTCTAACTGTGCAGCCCCATTGCCTGTGTGAAGTCGGTTACCATGGTGATGTATGTAGCATGAAAGCCTAGCTCGAGAGGAAGGGCGGCCTTGCGGTTAAGGCGCAGGGCTGGAGAGCTGGGTTCATTTCCTGGTTTTGCCACAGATTGCTGTGTGACCTTGGGTAAACTGCTTAGTCTCTCTCTGCCTCAGTCCTCCATCTGCAAAAGGGGGAGTAATGGCATTTATTTCACACACCCCAAGACATACACACCATTCCCTTTGTCTGTGTTGTGTATTTAGTTTATAAGCTCTTTCATGCATGGACTGTCTCTTACTATGTATTTGTACAGTGGAGCCCTGCCCTCGGCTGGGGACTCTAGGTGCTACTTTAATACAAGTAAATCATCATCATAAAATTCAAATGGGTTAGAGCAGTGGTAACTAATAGCAACCTAGTGGGCAATGCTTCTGGTGATGTAGGTGGAGGGCTAGAACGCAGTTTAGTCTTCCTCAGCTATGTTGGATCTATGGGGCTAATAGGAGTAAAAAGAAGAGACTATTTTAGTCACTTAAGGGCTTGATCCTGCCTCCATGGAAGTAAATGACAAAACTCTCATGGGGTTCAGTGGTATAGGACTGTGCCTTTAGGGCCTGATTCAAAGCCCAGTGAAGTCCATGATTGGTTACACTTGGCTTTGAATTGGGGACTAAATAAACACAGGGAACAGCTGTGTGGAGAAAGGAGGTGCCACTTTCACCTAAAGTGTATCCAGATTATAACCTCGCTTGAGCAGTGTACAACATTGCAAGGTGCCCAGACTAAACAGTACTGTAAATGCACGCTGTAGCTTGTAACTGATGTTTCAAACTTGTTTCCATCATTCATGTTTCACTTGCGATCCTTTGTCTGTTTGTTGCAGATCCTCAACGCTGAAGTTTGGGACTTGTCCGTATTTCAGCTCCTATGGACTATTTACTACCAGAGCTGTGGAGTGTGACAATGGTGTTTGTGTCCAATCTATCAAACGCCATTATCACACTAAATAGCTACTGTTAGATAAGCCATCAGGTCACAGAAGGAAGAGAGCTTTAAGCAATAAATTTTCTGGCTGTGATGAGGAATAAAGCAGGTTTGTTCTTGTATGTCACGATGACTGTGATCTTTTATGAGCAATGCTAAAATAATTTACAATAAACAAATACTCTGCTGTACGGCTTCCAGTTGTAAAACTCCTTTTTAAAGTACACATTGTAATGAACTTAATGCTGTCCATTTGCTCTTACCGAGTCATGTTTATATTCATGGATTTTAATGTTTTTATTCAGCAATGCAAGTGGCTGTGAATTCTTCCCTTATTTAGATTTCTGTTTAGTTATAGCTGGCAACCTGCCACCCCTATTTAAGCAGTGTTGTCAGTATTTAATGCATTTAATTAACATGTTTTGGTCTGGAACATATTCTTCAATGATCTCATTGAATTATCTCACAAAGACCATTGTGGCAATGAAATAAATTTGTTTGGAGGTCAGTTGTACAAATACAACACAGTGGAATCATGATGAAAGAAAATGAATCAGGAGTATTGCTGCCAAATCATCAAACTAACATGATGTTGTCAGAAAAGAAACCCAAGGCCCAGTCCTGCAACCCTTATGCAAATAGTGTTTGGGCATGTGGAAGTCATGGAAGTCAATGAAAGCTCTGGGTGCTCATATCTTTAAACATGTAGGGTCAGATTATGAGCCCCTTACTCGTGAATAGTCCCTACAAATAGTCCTGTTGAAGCTAACTTGGGAAAGACTGTGCTAACTCGCATGACTAATGGTGTCACAATCTGGCCCTTATTTAAGTGCCTATTTGTAAGTACCCGAGTTTGAAACATTTGGCTTAGATGCCCAACTTAGCACTTTACGCACCTAGGTTTGACTTTTTGGCCCTAAGTAAAATGAATGCAGGAAAGAGCAGATAATGATAATCACTGCTTCTGTATTGTAGTATTAGGTTAGCAAGTGGTGACCTAAGTAGAGCAATTGCCTTTCATTCATAGCATCTATATAGTTCTCCTTATTAAGGCATGGAAAAATTGTATTTAACACTTGACTTACCTTTTATATAAACACAACATAAATCTGCCACTGCAGCTGCACTACACATCCTTGGACAGAGACAGCTTTGTTCCTGTGTTGGACAAGTAAGAAAAATAAATCGCGATGATGCTAGTTTATCTCTTGGTGGATGTTTCCCCCTTTTTAAAGAAAACACCAGCAAGAAAAATTAGGTTGGGCTCATCAGATAACACAGAATGCCAGTAGTGTTCCATCCCAGATATGATTGCATGTTGGTGTTTACAGGCTAGATCAGTTGTGCATGGTCTGTAAAGATCCTTGCAAGAAAAGCATCCTGCAAGGTCATGAGTGAATATGAATGCAGCATCAGGCTTCCCACAAATAGAGGAAAGGAAACTTTACTCACAGCCCTATACTATCAGTGTGTCATTTCTTCTTGCAGACTTCCCAGCCATTGCTTTTTAGCTGTTTTTGCAGTTGTTCGTTCACCCTACTACCAATGCCAAATGACTTCTGATAGCTCAGAGGAGCATGCTGGAACTGTAACACAAAGCAGAAATGGGTCTAGAATGGAAATATTTATTGTTCATGGATACACAATCTGACTGATTAATTGAAAGTGACAAGAACCCAGAAGAGCTTGCAAACAAATATAGCCTGTGTTTTATTTCACACATCTTCAAAAGGCTGAACCTGTGTTAAGGAAGTTTGTCCATTAGGTTACCCATAAACAAATGACAGTAGCCCACAAATGGTCCATCTAATCTATGGTGCAAAAATTGTGTTGGATAAACATGCTTAGTGTATTCGAAAAGAAAGAAAGGTAAAAATGGTTTTACTTCCTCAAGTTTCTCTCTGATCTCAGTACACCCCTTCTACCTACATATCTATCTGTTCCTGTTCCAGTCCGATTGGCTGACGGTCAGGGTCTGCAAAATCCCCTCTTTCCCTTGTCTTGGTGAGAGAGAACATTACACAGATATATAAAGCTAAAAAAAAAGTCAGTGCTGAGGCATGTTGAGCCTGCAGCCATAGCATTTGGTGGAGTCTGAATTCTCCCCTTCTTCATTACGGTAACTATAGAGTTGTCTGTTGAGAACTACTGGGCTAGGTTAAGAATTAAGTGTTGGGATTTTGAAAGGTACCTGAGGGAGTTAGGGACACAAATCTCATTGGGTCCAATTTTGAAAAACTCTTAAGTGACTTAGGAGCTGAAGTCCCATTGAAAGTCATTGGAACTTTGGCTCCTAAGTCACTCAGGGTATGTCTACACTGCAATTAAACACCAGTGGCTGGCCTGAGTCAGCTGACTTGGGCTCATGGGGCTTGGGCTGCAGGCTGCAAAAGAGCAGTGTAAATGTTTGGGCTTGGGCTGGCACCTAATCTCTGGGACTCCACGAGGGGGATGGATCTGAGAAACTGGGCCCCACCCTGAGCCCAAACATCTACACAGCAACTTTACAGCCCCACAGCCTGAGCCCTACAAGGGTATTATTTGCAGTCTAGACATACGCCTAGGCACTTTTGACAATTTTGCTCATTAACTTGCAATGAGAATTGGGCACCTAATTTCCCTGATGCTCTTTTAAAAATTCCTCCCTACAATGATTTTTAAGATCAAGTGATCACACATTTGTACTGGTAAAAAGAGTGCTTCATGCAGTTGTCTTTCACACTGAAGTGTAGCATTATCTCTGGAAGAAATTATAGATCAACATTTGTGATTTATCATATAGAAATTACATTGTATTTGCATCTGCAACCATTTCTATTGTTCATCCTCTCTGAACAGAGCATTTTTTACGAGCGCCTGAAAATTTTGCATTGAAAATTTTTGCATTAAAAATGCAGTCGTCGTCCCCGGGATGTATTCCCATAAAAATTATTAATGACAATATATTGGATTGGTTTGCGATGTAAAGAGAGATATACAACCTCATATTAACATTCAGTTTTAGGGTATATCTACACTCCGAAGTTGTTGACAAAACTTTTGTCTTTCGCAGGTACTTAAAAAATACTCCCTTGTGAAAGACAAAAGTTTTGCTGATGCAAGTGCGCTCTCCTACCAACAAAGCTAATGCTGCTCGCGGGGCTGGAAGTATTTAGTTGGCAAAGTGCCAACAAAGTACCGAGAAAGAGCATTTACACATGCTGACTTTTAGTGACAAGGCTGTGTTGACGCAGCCCTGTTGCTAAAAACTGCGTGGTATAGACAAGCCCTTAGTTTAGGCCAGGGGTAGGCAATATATGGTACGCGTGCCAAACGTGGCACACGAACTGGTTTTCAGTGGCACTCACACTGCCCGGGTCCTGGCCACTAGTCCGGTGGGCTCTGCATTTTAATATAATTTTAAATGAAGCTTCTTAAACATTTTAAAAACCTTATTTACCTTACATACAACAATAGTTTAGTTATATATTATAGAAAGAGACCATCTAAAAATGTTAAAATGTATTATTGGCATGCAAAACCTTACATTAGAATGAATAAATGAAGACTCGGCACCCAACTTCTGAAAGGTTGTTGACCCCTGGTTTAGGCACTTGGTAAAAAGAATTTTCCAGACTTCAAACTAGCTGATAATCCTTAATAGTCCCACCACAGGTTGCTCCCCAAGGGACCCTTTAATATCAGCACTACCCACAGATTTATGCTTTTCCTCATCAGAACTGCCTGTTCAAAAGCCTTTCCACTTATTGATTTCTTTTGCATTCTGGAAACTTTCAGAGCCACCTGGTGCAGACTGTATTAGAGGCAGCAGTTAGAAGTTGATGAGTCTGATCAACAGTGATCCAGCTTCTACCTCAAATTGGGAACAGCTCTTGCAGAGAAGTGGGGAGAAAGCTGTGGGATAAGTACAGTCAGTAAAGGTGGCGAAGTGAGCAATTTGAAGCGAGGCAAATGTTCTTGAATCACAGAATCATGGGAGTTACAAATGGAAAGGACCTACAACCTTGTTCCCTAGAGTACATTCTCGAAGTGCTTTTTCCAGGCCGCTTTTAAATGGTTTAAAAATTAATGGCGATTTGTATTTTGGAAAAAAAGTGCTATCCAGGCACCTATTTTAAGCTTTCCTTCTAGTTTAAATTAGTTACAATGTCTTAGATGCAGTCGATGATGGCTTCAAGTTTATGGATGTGTGAGGCAGTATAAATGCCTAGCTAGATGCAAATTGTGACCTGAAGAACTCTGTGTAAGCTCGAAAGCTTGTCTCTCACCAACAGACGTTGGTCCAATAACATACATTACCTCACCCACCTTGTCTAGCTAGTTGCAAAGTCTATATAGCATCTATTGCTGTGGAACTTCATACAAAAATGAAAAACCTGAATTGATAAACGATCCCAGAGTTAGTAGCGTTACCCCATTTGACCTGAGCAGTTAGCTAAATTTGGGGTGTGGGAGTTGTTCCAGTTACGAGGAGAAATCTATGACCGAGCCAGCTATTTCCTTTGATGCAGCCGTGTTTATTTACAAGTGTTATAAGATTATCCTGTTTCTCTGACACAGGAAGACTCAAATGGCCTGAGACAGTTTTTGTTCGCTGTCCCAAAACTGCCTTTCCAGCCAGCACTCTGTGCCCAAAACACCTTCTTTCTTTGCTTTCTCTCAAGACCACATTATAAGACTGCTGTTACTGTCTGACTGCTTGGTTCTCTGGTTGCCTCTGCCTCTGTGTGACCCTCTCCTTGTTCTGTGTCTCTCACACAGGTAAGAAGAATCTGGGTCAGAGCCTCTGGTTTTGAAATCCCTTGGGCCACATGGTTCAGTGTCTATTCCCGTTTTTCATGTGCTGGTGTTTGGGTGCTACTGCTGTTTCAGCCACTTCTTTACAATGGCTTCTTTACATTTCTCTTGAATGAAAGGCATTGGTGATTTCTGGCTCACTATACTAAGGTATAACATAAACTGACCCATAACCCTCGTATTATCAAAAAAACCAATCCCCTCCCCACAACCCTGCTATTGGTAAAACCACCTCAGGCTGTGAGTGATTTGCTAGAGCAGTAACCAGAGATCATGTCTCTTGGAGGTGTTAAACTGGCATTGTCAGCCCTAGCTTAGGTCTGGCATAACCAAGCCACAGGTGGGGCCAGCGCTAGATCCCTCCTGCTGAGGCAGTGCAGGATGGCTCAAGGTGGTTAGGGAATGCACATCACGCCTGGAGCTAGCAGACCACACCTCCTCTGGGGCCTGGCATATGGTGCAGGCAGGGGCACCCCAGGACTTTTTCACATGGTATGTACAACTGAACCACACTCACTTTAGGGGGTCACAGCGTCATTCAAGTTTGGCCTAATGACCCCCTCTGTTGTAATGGAGAGGTCACCAGGTCACATTTCAGTGAGTGCATTGTGACCTGGTATGTGAGGTTGCAGGGCCAGTCAGGTCTGGGGTCCCTTCTTCCCATGGGTGGCGCTGCTCCTGCCAATGGTATGCAATAGGTATAAGGTACGTATGCCTGTGAGTGCCACTGGATACAGGGCAGAATTGCTCTGGGCTGCTGGGGAACATCTGGTAGGTGTGCGTTGTGACTCCCTATCCCCTGCATAACAAGACCAGGGGGCCAGGTGACAGTCAGGGCCTCAACTTACTATTCTTTAGAATGCAGTGTTGCAATCCTGGCTGGCCCTGTGGACGAAGGGAAGATGTGGGGGACGGGGGGGTTCTCTCTGGCTTCAGTCACATAGCCATGCAGTAGAAGGGGCAGGGTTTTGTCATTATCTTTTAGGTTAGCATGCACAGCAACAGGATCAGGCCTGACTTTTCTGACTAACCGGTAAATTCCCTCTGCATTGTCTCTATTTCTTCATTATGGAAAACAACTGTCTTATTGCAGCTGTCCTTTGGATCATAGACAAAAGGCCTGACTGAGTCTCCTGCTTTCAGAGTCGTCAAAGATTTTTCAGTGTGCAGCTTCCTCCCACAGTTCTCTGTTTTTTTCATTCCATTCTCTGAATCACTCTCAGTAGCATCCAGTTCTTGAAATCTATAAATATCTTTGATTCCGCAGCGCTTTTGCTACCTGTCCTCTCAGGGCCGTCCTTAGGATTTATGGTGCCCTAGGTGGGATTATTAAACTGGTGCCCCTGTGCCTGTCTTGCTTTTGGCAACACAAACATAAGCTTACAGTATTGGAAAACTTGCCACGTGCATGTTATTAAAACCAGTTTAACGTAGTTAAGCACACTGTAATGCTGATAGACTAGCACTAAAGAAGCAGCACTGTAGAAAAAATTCTGATTTGACAGAATGATGCAAATAATACAATTTTTTAAATTTGTCAACATTTTATTGGAAATTTCTATGAAGAGGTATTGAAACAAGGATTTGTTTTTAATTAAAAGCAATTTTGCTGGCTTTTTTGGCTGCAAAATCATTAATAATGTTCATCGTTCATGACAAAGATAAAAGTTGATGTCTTGTTCGATTGCAGAACTCAGCAAGACCAGATCAGTGTTTCCGATCCCTTGTAGAGCGGAGATATTTTTTTTAGAGAGTTTAGTTTTGAGAAACTCCGTTTCCCTGATGCTCTGATTACAGGAATGTCAGTAGATCCGAGTCAGGCATGTAACATTGGATATAAATGTCAACAAGTTTGCTGGTGAATGAGGTAATACTGTACAAATGTCCATTTATCGATTTTGCATGTGGCCAAATCACATTGACAGTATGGCGAATTCTTACTATACGTTTCAAGGTCCACTTTTAAATCAAACAATTGGCTGTGCTTTCGAAGGCAGGCTTCATAGAGTACCAGGGGTTCCCATACGCAGTGCCCGTGGGTGCCATGGCGCCCACAGGGGCTCTCAGTGCACTGTTGTACTGGGCCGACAGACATAGCATTGCCCTGAATATTCCGTGAAATTCAGCGAGGCGATTTCGGCGGCAATATGCCTCTGGATTGACGCTCGCTTGTTGCTTGATCAGCCAGCAGTCATCTCAGATGTGTCGCAGCTGAAAATGTCCGCCTCGAAATTTTTGCAGCATTTTTGGCGGATGCCCATCCACTGGTCACGGTTCCTTTGTCTGTTGGGCGCCAGACGAAAGAAGGTCTGGGACCACTGCTCTAGGTTCTTGCCCTTGTCATTAGTTGCCTCTTGTTTTCTATTTCGTTTGATATTTTAGTTCTGCTCAGCCAGCCTACAGCTGAGTCGAATGGAACCCGGCCCAATAGCAGGTAAGTGGCTCAAGCCGGGGTCTCAGCCATGGCCTGCCAGACCCGTTGCCAGCCTGGGGTTCCTTGGGGGTCCCAGGCAGCAGTGTTAGTGCTGAATGGGGCCATATAGGTGGCCGACCTCCGGTGGCAATTGGGCGCTACCGGAACCCCAGAGCAGTAGTGGTTCAGCTTGCTGCTGCCGCTGCCATTCAAAGCATCATTGCTCGCGTGCCACTTTGAGCCACATGTGCCGTAGGTGCCAACCCCTATCTTCAGTATACATTTATAGGCAGATTGAGCATATTACAATATGTTGGAGGGCTCTATTTAGCAGCTTACAGGGCTATAGGAAAGTGCAGTCGAAGCATTTTGTTTCTCTGATGCAAACTGCCCACTCCCTTCCCCATATCAAACTCGTCACAAATTAATTGTCAACAGACTTATTTTCTGTTTTTGGCTAAGATATTGAGGGGTTTTTTTAAAAAATATATTGTCCCAATTGGAATTTCAGGATTGCTTAGTCAGCATTTTTGGGGACCAAAATTTGTTAATGACATTAAATGGAAACACAGAGTACTCTTTCATGCTTGGACTCACCCCCTAGCCTAGCTGGTCTAAACAGCTGCGTAGAGGAGGAAAAAAAAAAGAGATAGGCTGGAAAAATTGCAAGGACCCCAAATCACCTCTGGGATGCAGTAGTGCACAGCATGCAGCAAACCCTCAGGTTCCTCATACATGCGCAATGGGCCACGCCGCCAGCCGCAACTGACCAAGATGAGTTAGCACGCATGACTCCAGGGAGGAGGCCACCATGAGCCACAGCAGCTCATCCTGCCCTGTGCAGCTCCCCTCAGATGAGATGGATCACTGCCAGCCCGGGGGAGAGATGCGCTCCCCAGCTAGAGTGACCAGATCCAGATGTCCTGATTTTATAGGGCCAGTCCCGATATTTGGGGCTTTGTCTTATATTGGTACCAATTACCCCACCTAGGATGACCAGACAGCAAGTATGAAAAACCGGGACGGGGTTGGGGGGAATAGGAGCCTATATAAGAAAAAGACCCAAAAATCAGGACTGTCCCTATAAAAGCGGGACATCTGGTCACCCTACAGGTGAGTTCCTTCCCCCACTCCTTCCCAGAGACCCCAGCAGCCAAACCCCTCTCTGACTGTGCTGCATTCATCTCTCTCTAGGACCCAGCAGCCCTGCTCTTACTTGCTCCACTGCTTCCCGTCTGTCCAGGTTCCCAGCAGAGCGGTGCCCCCAGACCTAGTGGTGCCCTAGGCGGCTGCCTGTTCTGCCTATGGCTAAGGACGGCCCTGCATCCTCTCTCGCTGCTGGACGCTTCTCGAAACTTGGCCATCCACTGCCCTCCAGTTCCCCTCTTGAGCTATGCAGCCAGCACACATTACCTTCACCTCCTCCTATCTCCTGCAGTCTTTGCACCCTGACTTCGATGGACATTTTGCCTGAGCAAGGGCTATGGAATAAGTTTCCTGATTGACCATCAAGTGCCACAGACAGTGATGGATGGATAGATGCTCTGCTGTGATTCCTCCTCTGTCCCTGAGAGCATTTCCTCTGTGCTTGAGAACAGCTACCCTTGTTTCTAACTCGGTGATAGAAACATTTAGCAACACCACTAATCCACAAGGGACCTGATTCTGTTACATAACAGCAACCTCAGCTCACTTGAAGATAAATTGCTTGCATGCAGCAGCCACCACTGCAGAGCACAAAGATTCTCCTGTCTCCTAAGACTCACTAATCACAATAATTTCACACCCACAATATTGTACAGCAAAACCTCGAAGCTGAATCATAGTAGCTGCTACTAATTATGGTTTATTTTTCAAAAAGCCTTTTATGAGAGCAAACTGGTGATGGGGAGGGAAAGATTTCTAGAGGCTAGTCTGGGGACAATCCTGCTCTCTCTCCTTGCCCCTGCTCTGAGTGAGTGTAGTGGTGCCTTCCCTTCTGCAAAGCCCTGAGGGTGATGCCTTCAGCAGCAGCTGCTTGGCTTCTCCCCCTTTAAGAAGAGAGTAGAAAAGAGCATCCCAACCTCCATTCCTGCAGTGCTGTCTAGGGAGTTAATGGCAATGTTGCTTGCCCTCGCCTCATTATAGATAAGATGATTTTTCTTTGTGCAAAGAACATTTTATGCTATTTTTCTCCTTCTGCTCCCAGATCCCAGTGTGATGTCTGCCAGAACATGATAGCCCTACGATAACAACAGTACTAGCAGGATAGCCCTACGATAACAACAGTACCAGCAGGAAACTAAAAGCCTGTCATCCTGGAATAGTCCTCGTAGTCACAACATGTCCTTGCCCACTCCAGTACGGTGGGGTGCAAATAGGGGGCACCAATGCCTGAGTTTTGGGGATGCAAGGGCTGTATTGGCTTCCCCCTGCAGCCTTAATAAAGGAAAAGCATCACACACACACACACACACACACACACACACGGTTCTCCACCCCTGTGGTGCTTCATGGCAGAATGATAGCTGTGTAGATTAAATTTTCAGTTTTGTTACTTTAGCGCACTGAGAACTCCAGATGAAAAGTCATTTATTGAGGCTTTTATTGTAGAGCTGCGTGACCTTTGCAACACCCACACAACTGTTACATATGCTGAAGTTTCTTGAAGAGTGAAAAAGAATTGAGGAGGACTGGGGCAGGGGGAGGAATAATAGATCTCAGAGCCTAGCAGATCATTCTTAAGTCATGGGAGGCTGAGCAGTGGGAGCTCTCTTAAGAAGTCTCCCAATATCAAATAAATACAAAAAAGAACGTAATCAAAAGCGCATTTTCTTTGGTTAAGTGGTACATGAGGAATGTTCTAGAAAACATGCTGTCTATTTCTTAATGGCATTACTTCTCTTGCAGCCTCTCTAAAAGAATGGAAAAGAAACAGAACAGTGGCATTCCAAGCAGAGCAGCTGAGGTTTTTTGGGGCCACCACTTTACCTTCCTGAGCTTCCATCCATATTTCTACAGAATGATTGAGTGACTTGCAAAGTAGGTTAGCAGGATTGTAGGGAATAGGACCTGGTATCTGGCACTCAACTAGCCTAGTGCTAGAGATCAACTTGGCCCTGGAAACCTGAAACTCCTATTTCCCCTCCTTGAAATCTGAATTTGAATGGTAGTATCTGAATGTTTCAATTACAGCCTATCCCTGTAATGAGCAAAGTCCTTTTTTCAAATGCCCACTCAGGCACCTACGTCCAGGGGTGGCTCTAGCTTTTTTGCTGCCCCAAGCATGGCAGGCAGGCTGCCTTCAGTGGCATGCCTGTGGGAGGTCCGCCGGTCCCGTGGCTTTGGCGTACCCGCCGCCGAATTGCCACCAAATCCGCAGGACTGGTGGACCTCCTGCAGGCAAGCCGCCAAAAGCTGCCTGACTGCTGCCCTCGCAGGAAGTGGCAGGGCACCCCCCGTGGCTTGCTGCCCCAGGCACGCGCTTGGAGCGCTGGTGCCTGGAACCGCCACTGCCTATGCCCCATTGGCTTTCAAGTAGTTTAGACCTTGAAAGCCCAAATCCTCAAAAGTAGATAGGTGCCTAACTCCCAGTGAAACCAGTGGGAGTTAAGTATCTAACTATCTTCACGGATCTGGGCCTACGTGTCTGGGTCTTAAGGAGCTTTTGAAAACTAACTAAAACATTGCAAACTTTGGCTCCTTTTAATCATGTCCACTCTATTCTTAAAAACTATGTAGGAAGTGGACTGGAAAAAACATAGGTTAAGAATAGGTATCTGCTTAGAAGATACATATATATCCCTAAATTCAATACTGTATCCTGGCCATGTGATTGATTACTTTTTGAATAAAAAAAGGAAACATCTAGTAGTGGCCTTATTGATCATCCATGCCTAAATGTTTTATCATTCTTAATATCTGTAATAAGAATGTAAATCATGAAACAATAGTGCCTCAACCTAAATTACAGCTACGATCATGGTGGATTCTCCATCATGGACCATTTTAAAATCAAGAGTGGATGTTTTTCTAGAAGTTACATGCTAAGAATTATTTTGGGGAAGTTCTACGGCCTCTATTATGCAGGAGGTCAAACTAGTTGATCACAATGGTCGCTTCTGGCCTTGGAATCTATGAAGAGGCAAATAAGCATAACGTTACAAAACCAGTCACAGAGTACAGTGTGCTCATTGTGCCCGAGTCTGAGGATGTTGATGAGTGTAACAATGGGTGCCTGCTGTTAGCACAGGGATTCTCAAACTGGAGGTCGGGACCCCTCAATGTGTCATGAGGTTATTACCTGGGTGGTGGCGAGCTGTCAGCATCCACCCCAAACCCTACTTTGCTGCCAGCATTTATAATGGTGTTAAATTAAAAACACTTTTTTATATATTTATGGGGGTCACACTGACAGGCTTGCTATGTGAAAGGGGTCACCAGTACAAAAGTTTGAGAACCACTGTGTTAGCAGATACAAAAGTGCTTCTTTTGACTGCTTTGCAGATCTAAGGAGTTAATCTTGGGAGTGGTCACTGATGAGATTTTACCTGACTTTAACACCATTCGGAAAGAGCATTCTTTTGCATGGGATGTATTTGCTGGGATTAGAAAACCGATATCTATGTGCGCATCAAATATATTTGCATTTTGCTTCTGTGATATGAAAGCTGGGGGTGCAACCAAGCAGCCAGTATGTGTTGGCATTCCACGGTGGGACTTTTCTGGTGACCCTTTCGGTTTCTGCAGAATTTAAATTCATATTTAAAAATGACAATGTAAGCAAAATGTTCATTCTGAAGCCTACTAGGAGACCTACAATATCAGCATTGTTAATGGTTTTACTGCTGATTATTTTAGCATTTGCAGTACCCTGGGATTGTGGGGAGATGTTAAGTAGAGTGTTACCGCTTCTTTCCCCTAATGTGACCCTGTGGTGAAAATTATTAGCCCATGCACAGTGTGTTTAGTTGATATTCAATGAATGAAAATTTTAATATAAATAAAAACTTTACTAACCTTTATAGTCATGGGAACCAATGCACAGTCTTCTGGAGCATTCAGAAACTGACTAAAGAAAGGTATGTACTATTCCCATTCATCTCAATAAGGTGTTAACGCTGAAGCCTAACGATGATACATTCTTTGACAACTGTGTTCACTATTTCACTGATGATCATGAAACCTCCAACTGTGATACACTGGGAGGGACTATGAGTGGATTTGGAGCAAAGCTGGCTATCGTAGGCAGGGCCGGCTCCAGGCACCAGCAAAGGAAGCAGGTGCCTGGGGCAGCCAATAGAAAGGGGTGGCACTCTGTATGTTACTGAGGCGGCACACCCCAGTCTGCGGTGGCAATTCGGCGGCGGGTCCTTCGGTCCCTCTCTTCCTCTTTGGTGGCACTTCGGCTGCAACTCAATAGCTCCACTTCTAGTCCTTGGTAGCAGGTCGATTGCTCCGCTTTTGGCGGCAGCTCAATCGACTTTTTCTCTTTTTTTCCTCTTTTTTTTTTTTTCCCACCACTTGGAGTGGCAAAAAAGCTGGAGCCAACCCTGATTGTGGGTGCAATCCTGGCTCCACTGGATTAATAGCTAAACTCCCATTGACTTCAGTGGGACCAAATTTCACCCCATAGCTGTACTTTCCCCCTCACTCCAGACTGACTCCTTCCAGTCTCACTCCTCAGCCCAGGCCAGTAAACTAAACTGAGATAAAATGCACTCTTTCCTCAGCTTTTCACGTATGCTGGGTTATGTTTACTGGTCCAGACTGGCAAACCATATAGTGCAGAGTAATCACTTGTCAGCCTATGAAGGAAAGGACTTTAGATCTGCAGGAGATCAGAACAGGATCCTTAGTGATTATTTGAAATAGTCTCTTTGCCCATTTTCTCTCTCTCTCGTGTGTGTAACCAATGCATTCTCTTGGTCATTCACTCACACTGAACGTCTTTGGTACTCCGTTGGTGCAGGTCATAGGTTCACGATTTTTAATGTTGCTATTTGTATTATGCTAATGCCTAGGAACCTCAATCAAAGAATGGGGTCCCATTGTGCTAGACATTGTACAGACAAACTAATAACAGAAAAGACCGTGAGTGCGAAATGCCTCAGAGTAGCTCATAATCTGCATAACAGTAAATAGGTGGATGAAACAGACAAGCAGGTTTGGGGTGGGGCAGAAGGCTCAGATCGTAAGAGCATAGAGTTTAGTAGAAAAGCAGAAGTCTCTGCTCACCAGATGGTAGTGATGGGAATGATTTGTAGGCATCGTGGCAGAGATACTTTTAAACTAATCAGAATGGTTTTCAGCTAAGATAAAGTTAAGAAAACTGTTTTTTTCTCTGTGGCAAACTGTCAAGGTGTAATTATTTCAGTGCAGTTGCACTTCAAAGTGGATCCAAATGCCACAGAGATTTAAAAAAATCTTTTAGGAAACAGTCGTTGATTTTAACTTTTTAGTTCTGTTGCAGGCAGATCATTGTATAAAACTAGTTTTCCTGTCCTAAGCCGGAAAAAAAGAACTAATGGGCACACTACAAATACATTTAAGATTTGCTACGGGTGTTACATTGTGAATGTATTAGTGGTGCATTGTATCTTTAATGTGCTTATTGATCGGGAAGAATGGTAAAAATCAATGAAATCTTGGGCAGTGGAAAAGCAAAACCTTTTAATAGTGTGAAGGAAGTCCACATTCACTTAACCTTCATATGGATAGCTGTTGTTACACAGTGCTTCACAGGCACTTCTGTTCTGAAAAATCAACAAGAAGAAAATCACACTTAGCCTTTGAGTAGTGATGATAGTACTTGGGCCTGATATTTTTCAGTTGCCTGTTCATCCATCAAAATACCCCTACCCAGCCAGAACATGCCCTGACTCTATAGAGTCACTGATTAACCATCCATCAATGGACTTTGATAATGGCAAACCCCCATAGGAGCGAATATTTCATAAGACTCCCTTCTGATCATTTCTGGTGAGGAAAATGTGCTTTTCTTCTTTGGAAAAAAGCATCTTTCCCAAAGAGCCTTTCAAAGTGTTGTGTTCCATAAGCACATCTCAATCAAACCAATCCCTAAGCCGGATTTGTGGTTCCAGCCCGTTCCACTTATTGATCAATAGGTTTGAATAGAGTTTTTGATTAATGAATAAGGAAAACAATATTATTATTGGTTTGTATTATTGTAACACCTATGAGCCCGAGTCATCGGCCAGGACCTCACTGTGGAAGGTGCTGCACAAACACAGAACACAAAGACAAAGATAATCCCTGCCCCAAAGAGCTTAGGGCAAATCCTGCAAGCAATGCCACAGGGATGGAACCATGGAGCCCATCCATATGGCATCATTTGCAGGATCCGTTCCCTCTATGTTCTCTCATCAGTAGTGAACTCACCAGATAAGTACAATGGGGAAGTGAAAGTCTTCAGGAGGGTACCAAGTGTCAATAAAACTAAGTATTTTTTTTTCTTTCCCAATTCTATACCTCCTTGAGATGTGAGGTGACAGAGAGTGGGCAGCCTATTACTAACAAGGGAAAACGAGAGGGATGCAAATATCCTGCTGAAACATACAAGATATAAAGGGACAAATTCTAGTCACCTAGAGAAATACCTGGCAGTTGTTGGCTGTTCAAAATCTTCCTGGTCCAGAAAGACCAAATAAATCACTCTGCCGCTCCTACACAAAGGGGTATAAGAGGGCATGACCTTTGCAGAAGTGAGTGTGTCCTGCATGTATATGCACCTAAACATACTCAACATCTGGATCAAGCAATATTCCCTGAGCAAGGCTTCCTCACTTAGCAGGACTGAGGGAGAATCCAGACACAGTGATCATAGCAAGCCTTACAAGACAACACTTAAGAACATAAGAACGGCCATACTGGATCAGACCTATGGTCCACCTAGCCCAATATCCTGTTTTCCAAAAGTGTCCGGTGCCAGGTGCTTCAAAGGGAATGAATGTAATAAGGCAATTTTTGAGTGATTCATCCAGTCCCAGTTTCTGGCAGTCAGAGGTTTATGGACATGTAGAGCATGGAGTTGCATTCTTGAACATCTTGGCTAATAGTCATTGATAGACCTATCCTTTGTGAACTTACTGAATTCTTTTTTAACCCATTTATACTTTTGGCCTTCACATCATCCTCTGGCAATGAGTTCCACAGGTTGATGTGCATTCTGAGAAGAAGTACCTCCTTATGTTGGTTTTAAACCAGCTGCCTAATAATTTCATTGTGTGACTCCTGGTTCTTGTGGTATGTGAAGGGTAAAACACCACTTCCTTGTTCCCTTTCTTTACACATTCATGATATTATACACCTCCATCATATCCCACCATAGTCATCTCTTTTCTGAACTGAACAGTTCTAGTCTCTTTAATCTCTTCTTGAATGGAAGCTCTTCCATACCCCTAATCATTTTAGTTGCCCTTCTCTGTACCTTTTCCAATTCTAATATAACTTTTTTGAGATGAAACAATCAGAACTGCCTGCAGTATTTAAGGTGTGTACATACCATAGGTTTATATAGTGGCATTATGATATTTTCTGTCTTATCCCTTTTCTAATGGTTCCTAACTTGTTATTTTTATGTCTGCTGCTGCACATTAAGTGGATGTTTTCAGAGAATTATCCACAATGACTCCAAGATCTTTCTTGAGTGGTAACAGCTAATTTAGACCATTTTGGATGTATAGTTGGGATTATTTTTTTCTGATATGCATTACTCAGTGTTGAATTTCATCTGCCCAGTCACCCAGCTCTGTGAATTCCCTTTGTAACTCTTCACCGTCAGCTTTGGATTTAACTGTCTAGAGTTATTTTATATCATCACCAGCCAGGCCAAGTGGTCGGTAACATATTCCTACTGCTATGGTCTTACTATTCAAGCATGGAATTGCTATCCATAGAGATTCCATGGCACTGTTTGGCTCATGTAAGATTTTTACTATATTCGATTCTATGCTTTCTTTCACATATAGTGCCACTCCCCCACCAGCATAATCTATTCTGTCATTCCTACATATTTTCTTACCCTGGTATTACCATATCCCATTGATTATCAATGTTCCACCAAGTTTCTGTGACACCTATTATATCAACATCCTTATTTAATACCAGGAACACAAATCCATCCATCTGCTCCTCTGCACCTGTCAGCTTTCCCTCAGCCCTTAGTTTAAAAAATGCTCTGTGATCTTTTTAAATTTACATGGCAGCAATCTGGCCTATAATCTTCCCCTTCTGTTCTGTTCAGGTTCTTACCCTGCTCCAATCACTGTGGTATCTTAGCACCTGAGAAAGTGGTATTTGATATACAGAGCCAGATTCTCCAGCCCGTTTAGACCACTTCGCATCATATCAGTAGCCTGAAAACAACTGGAGGTAGCTGGTGGAGAATTCCCCTTGGATAGGGGCACTTTTTTCTGGTGGAAAATGGGCAGAAACTCACTTCTAGCTCTTCCTCTCCCCGCATAAAGAGAGGAAGGGGGCATGTCGGGGCAGTCTGCAGGTAGGTGTGGATACAAGGATGTATGGTGAAGCATAGCTCCACTATGCCTGGTCTTCCACCAATAAGATATGGCCCTTATGCCAGTGGCAGAAGTTGGAGCAGGCCCCATGGGTGGTTGAAATTCAGGGAACCACACCTGGATCCCTGTGGTGGCCAATCTCCACAATATGCTGCACCGCTTATACATAGTGGAGAATCGAGGTCACCACAATAATTTCCTGTTCTAAGTATGTCAGTTACTGTTGTCTGGGAACTCTGGGTCAATGTGGACTGTCATGATGACTCCCCGTTGTATTAGGCACACTTGACTCTAAGCTATTCCTTCAGAAACTCAGACAGTCCCTGTGAAGACAAAAATTATTGTACCTTTGTTGTCATGGGTGCCAAATTATTGTACTCACCACATGTGGTGCCTCCTCCTGGTGGCTCTAGGGATTAGCTTTTGCTAGGCATTGCCCTCCTCTGGCGTTGTCTCTGCCCATCATCTCTTTCACCCTATGGCCCTGCTTACTCCAGGAGTTGTAGCTTCCTGTTGATGACTTGGCCCTCCAGCCAGGTCACTAAAGTTCTCCCCTTCTGGGGAATTCAAAGTCCTTCTGGACCAACTGTCTGTCTGCATCTCCAACATCCTGCACCACTTCCCAGTGACTGGTAGGGGAACCCAGGCCCACCCACTCTACTGGGTTCCAGCTTCCAGCCCAGGGATCCTCTAACAAGCAGCCAAGGTCTCTACAGTTCTGCTCCTTGCTTCTGTCTTCCTATCTGTTTGGCTCTGCACCACGGGTTTGCCAGGCCTAGCTCCCTCCTCCCAGGGAGTGACTGCAGACTACTTCCTTGCAGCCTCTTGCTGCTCACTGCTCCTGGGCTTTATACAGGCCCCTCCTCTTCCTGCCCAGCTGAACCCATTTCCTGCTCCCTGCCACCTTCAGGTGCAGCCTGGGCAGTTAATTGGCCAGCCTAGCTCTTTAACCCCTCCAGGCCTTGTGTGGGGTCTGCACTGCATCACACGTTGTCAATTAGGTCTCAGTCCTGCAAGGGGCTGAATATCCTTAACTCCCAATGACTTCAGTATGAGTTGTGTTCAACACACTGCAACTTGGGCCCTCGGGCCCCAGTCCTGCAGCAGGATCTGGGTGGGAGCAAGATGGGTCCAACTGCAGGATCAGAGCCTCAGGGAGAAAACAAATTCTGTGAATAAGAAAGTCTCAGGTGTTGCCCAGTTTTAGGATTTTTCCAACTGGGTGTCCGAACTTTACGAGGAAAGCTACATAGGTGGCAGCTAAATCTTGAGCTTGTTCAGAGAACAGGTGTGTATAATGATCCAAATACCCACATGGCTTATGCTTGTTTTAAAAGGAATTTAATTGGCAAAAGTACAAGGAATATGAGTACAGTAAGGATTAAAATTGTGCAAAGAATTAGGAAATAAAGCAATTATTTTCATACATCCTTGACCCCAGTGCCAGTATCGAGCTCTACTCCAAAACCTTTACTAAGTGGTGGCTTAAGTAGTTTTATTTTTACATAGCTGCTGAATTCCACAGTGTCGCTGGTGTAGAGATCTGGGAGCTGCCAAATGGAGGACAGAAATGCTCCAGTCACCCCTCTCCTGCACAAAGACCAAGACACAGAGTGTGCAAATACACAAATATACGCTGACGTGACGTATGTAAAAATACTTGAAAGTTAATTGAGGCAGATAGCTTTGTTTGGCTTTGAAAACTTTTCATCGCTTTTGAATTGTAGCCTGCTAGGCCACAGACGCAGCTGGTTTCCTGGTTGCTGTTATCAAAGAACAGCTTCAAAATGGGGGTATAATGCAGAAGGCTCAGTCTAACTCCGCCGTCATGTCCTTCGGTACCTGTGCATTTCTGGAGAGGAGTTTGTGCGAAGTGGTGCAGTGTTACTGGATGCTTTGAAGACAGGACGTTTATGTTGTCTTGGTTGCCTGTGTGCTGGCCACTTTCTTCTGTACATTCAGTGACTTTGGAGGGACTTTGCTTTTTGTGGCTGTTGGTTTCCTCTGTTTTTGATGACTGCCTGGGAGGGATTTCAACCCTAACATCTCACAGTACTTATTGCACTGGTGGAGGGCTTTAAACTGATCAATGAAGGAAATGGCACAGTTGCCTTTAAACCCTTTGTATCTGCAGCAGTGAAGAAAAACAAAAAAGGGATTTCAACATTTGTTTTTCAAGGCACGTCTATGGTGTGACTTTGGATTCATAAGTAACACTACGACATTTAATAAGCCTCTTTGAAGGAGAGAAGTATTATTCCAATTTTATAGATGGTAAAATGAGGCACCAAAAGATTAAATGACTCACCCAAGGCCAATCAGTGAGTCAGCTGCAGAGCAGAAAACAGGGCTCAGGAGGCTGGCTGTCAGCCCTGTGTTCCAACTATTCCTCTTCCATCTATAATTTCAATTTGTGGCTAATACAATTGTCAGTTAACAAACTTCTGAGTTAGATAAATTTATAAACAAAGAAAAATTCCACAGTATAATCTTTATAAAGTGCTTGGGGCATCTCAGATAGAAGAAGGCTACAGAAGTGGTAAGTGTGATCTTATTACTCTGAAGGAGTGTCCCTGATGCTCACACACAGAGCTAGTGTGCAGGGGACACAGGCTGTCAAGCTGCCCAGCGTTTTCTCGTTCCCTTGTGCTCTCTCCATCTCTTTGTATCCATCTGTTGTTGCTTGGCTTAGATTATAAGCTCCGGGGGGCAGGGACTGTCGTTTTGTTTTGTTTGTAATCAGAGCAGGAGTGTGAGCTATGTCCTGTTGGGATCTGTGCGTGAACAAGTTTATCTGGTAGCATCAAAATGAAAATATCTGAGCTGCAATCTAATATACAGTCCTAATACATTCTGAGCATTTCATTTCTCTCCCAGGCAGCCTGCCTAGTGCTAATAAAGATGTTGTCGGCTCCAAGAAGGAAAGCCCAATCTCCATATGATGGATGGGCCTGTCAGTTCTAACATGCTTTGTAGAATAAAATTCACCAAAGGAGATAAGCAGGTGGCACAGACACCAAAAACTATCTTTTAAGGCAGCATGACAGTATCTTTCTCGGCTTACCTCTAACAGCTTCATTTTGCATCTCTATTGTTCCTTTAAGGTGACAGAATAGGGAGGTTGAAATGTCATGCTATCTGCTTTTCTAGCATCAGTAATCTCACATGAAATGAAAAGGCCACCTGGGAACTCCCATGTGTCAGATCATGATGGATCACACAGTTCCACAGTAAGGTGGAAAAAACTTTGATGGATCACACAAATCCTACGGTTTCTCAAACATACCCCAAAAGTAAGTCATGCTTTTCTGCATACCCGCACTTCATATTTCAGGCTCCATTGCTTCCTTACACACACAGACTTTGTTGCTTTGTTTAAACACATGCACACACACAATCTTGTCTTAAATGATTTTAAACAAATCATTGTAGCCTTGAACGTATGTGGAAAGAAGATAACAAACCCTTATTATCTTGTAATGGAAATTATTGGTGTCCTTTATGGAGATCGGCTTCAATAGGAGAGGGAAGTTCTGAATTCAGCCTTTTAATTTTTGATATTTTTGGCCATTTTTGTCTTATTGTGGTGACCTTACAATCTCATCCCCTTCCTCAAAGTTGGAGCTGGTTGAAATTAAAAAAAAAAAAAAAAAAACTTTTTGCGGGAATTTTAGTGAATAAAAACATTACACTGAGGTTGCTATTGTGTGTGTGTGGTGTGAATATACGCATGCCAGACAGCCAGGGGAGGATTTATCTACCTGACAAGTGAATCTGGTGGACCTGCCCTGCTCTAGCGATGATACCCAGCTTGTCTGGTAGAAGTAGAGAAATCTCCCACTTGACTCATTTAGGGCCAAGAGTAAGAGTTTATTCCTATCCCTGAGTAGGCACTGGCATATAGCTGTGCTGCTCCAGGAGGAGCTCCCTAAAGGAAATGCAACTCAGACTCGCTCTCGAGTTACAATTGCTCCACGATGCCTGTTTGCATACTAAGGAGTATGTTGCATTTGCCCATGAACTGATCCAGCATATATAATCCACTGGTCTGTATGTATCTGCACCCAATCCAAAGAGGACGTGACTCTATTTCAGTTCTTAGCTGCAGCTTCAGCTCATGCTGTAGACTCATGATTCTAGGTTTGGAGGCCTCTAGTTCAATCCAGATCAAGGTGATGAACATCATGTGTACTTCACCCCACCCTCACCACTGCCAGCCAGTCCTGGCTTTCCTTGTCCCTTTGCCGGCTCCCAGCATGATTATCAGGCACAGAGTCTGTGCTCTCCCCCTACACCCTGACTCAGGTTTATAGAAGCTTGCACCTGGTGTCCCCACTCCTTCACACTCCCTGGCTCTGCAGGTTGCACTCACAGTCTAGCCCTATGGGAGATTATAAACAGAAAGGCAAAGTAGCTTGGGGCTCTGTGAGGGAATGATGAAATGTTCTCCCACTCCTGGGGGGCGGGAAGAGAGCCAGGAGACTCCTAGACCAAGCCCTGCTCTAGAAGCATGAAGACCCTGATGCAGTCACATCAGAGGATGGTTCTTTTCACAAGCAAGCCTACCTGACATTGACAAGAGCTGCTCCTTTGGATCAAGTTGAGGATAGCCCTGGGCTTGATTGTGGAAATTGGCCAGGGCAGAGCAGCGCCTCATCAGAGGCAATGTTTTATTTCCCCTTTTGTTGTGTTTGTGTCTGAAGGCCAGCCTTAATCCCCATTCCAACAGGGGTTTAATCATGAATATTCAACCTAGCACTGGCCATTTGTGGAAATAAAGGCCAAATTCACAGGGCCTATTAGTCAACAACAAATAATTCAAGGAGTTTGAGTTAAAATCCCTTCGCACTACAGTGGTTTTGAATTACTCTCCTGCATGCTGCAGCGCTGTACATGTCAGAGATTCAGGTGTCAGTGTCTGAGAGGATAAAGAGCCTCTGTGATGGAGAGAGCCTTTTGGAGAGCATCTGCTTGTTTTAATATTTAAAATATCTTGTTTCCGCTGCAGGACTGAAAGAGAGGCCACATTTCTCTTCTATTGAGCAGGACTGGCTTCTCCGGTGGTGATTTAAAGGGCCCAGGGCTCCAGCCGCTGCGGGGAGCCCCAGGCCCTTTAAATCACTGCCAGAGCTCTGGCAGCCGGGCTTGGGAGGGGATTTAAAGGGCCTGGTACTCCTGCAACTACAGGGAGCCCCAGGCCCTTTAAATCACCACCTAAGCCCTGCTGCCCTGGGGTAGCAGTGGCAGGGCTCCCGCAGTGATTTAAAAAGCTTAGAGCTCCGCAGCGGCCAGTTTCCCGGGTCCTTTAATTTGCCCTGGAGCTTCCAGCCACCTCTGCAGCTAGTAGCTCTGGGGTGATTTAAAGGCCCTGGGGCTCACAGCCACAGCCAGAGCCCCAGGGCCTTTAAATTTTGAACGGCCCTGCCTTGTTCAGTTGAGGCCATGCCCCTGCTCAGGACTCCAACATACTGGTAAATCCTTTAAGTTACTTACACCCCTGCAGTTGGGCATCCAGAAACTCAGGGACTGCAGATGAGTGTCCAGTTTTGTGAAGGTTGGCTATAGTTAATTAGTTTCTGGCTAATAGGAGAATGAGTTCAAAAGAAAATCCAGTTTAATGAATTCGGACTATTTTCCTATTCATATTTTGTTTCTGTGACTCACTATGCTCCTTTTAAAGAGCAGATCATCCAATCAGGGACCAAAAACAATAGAATATGATCAATTTCATGCCACGAATAGCAGATGATTGAAGTGAACAATTTGTGAAAACTTCACAAACAAGCCACAGTCTCAGAGTTCTTCAGCTGAAATAGTCAGCACATACTGAATACATTCACAGCAAACGGGACTAGGCCTTTAATGGCTCAGGAATGAAAAACGAGGCCAGCATTTTGTAGAGTTTAAAAAGGTGATTAATACTATTCTACCAGCTTTATTCAAAAATCAAATAACACCCATTTCCCTTCTTTTATCACAATTGGCTTTTGTTTGCTCTTGTAACTAGAGACGGGACAAAATCAACCCTGCTCCTCTGATCCAAACACCACCACATTTTGGAGGTTGAGAGGCTTCAAAATCTTGGGCTGGATCTGAATTTTGTAAATGGCTCCTATCTTTACAATGGGTTATTGAGAGCTACCTATTTATCCCTTTATACCGCACCCATCACTGCAGCACGTGAGAATTAAATCCTTGCATCTACACCCCCAGCCTTTGGGGTATTCAAAAATCCAGATCCAAGTTTTGTGGTTCATAACTCAGTGCTTCTATAGAGCCCTCCATCACTTACACATCTAGAATGTATCATTTGTTCTGCAAAGTCTTAATGACTGTAGTCTAGCTGCAGCTTGGCAGGACTAGTGACGCTAATTCAAACATTCTGCTGCTATTATAGCTTGTGGGTACATGTAATGGGGGAGGAGGTCTGTGTCAGCGAATGGCTTCTAAATTGGAAATGTCCTTATGTTGCTTTCATATGAATTGCGTTCGAGAGCACTGAATGACCTTTCCAAGCTCCTGAAAGAATGTTTAATCTGTTGTTTGTCATGCCAGGTGTTATTAATTAACTAGCTAGATCAGTGATGAATGCAGTTTATGACAAAATCCCCTCATGTTTAGGGAGAAGCCCAAACCAAAACTCCTGAAATCTAGAGGAGTTAGCATTTGGATCCAGATTCAAACTTTGTGGTGCTTTCTCTCTCCACAGTAGGCTACTCCAAAGGTCTCCATGCTCAAAAACATGGAGGAATTTTTAGATTCTACATTTGGCAGCTGAAGCCTTTTAAATCATAATGGCTATGGGTGTACAAAAGCAGATCTCATTTCCTTTGTGTTTTTTATAAACTATGGCTATTCCTAAATTGGTACTTTAACATCTAATCTAAAATGTTGGTTAGTAGTCACGAAGCTGCTAGAAATCAGATCATTGTATTTTACTTTCTCTGTTTAAACCTAAGAAAGAATTAAGCCAATATCATATTTACAAGAGTTAAGTTGCTGACTTTGGTGCTCCCCAATTGTTAAATGATAAATGTTTTCATGTTTGCTTTTTTTATTTCCAGGAAAACTTTGCCCTCTAGTGGTAAAAAAAAAAAAAAAAATTATCACAGCCATTTCTATTACACTTCAAATAATACATTTGTGCTTTTGTGCCTTTTTACTCCGCTGATGAAACAGACATGAGAGGTACGCAAAGCAATTACTAATCAGAAATGTGTTTAAATGTTGCAAGCATCTAGTCTCTTCATAACCACTACCAAAGCCGGGGAGATAGAGAGGAGAGCAGACAAATAAATAAATTCTGGACAGTGCAATTCATTGTGGTTCAGACTCTAACTGCTTGGAATTTCCGGTTTATAAAAAGATTAATGGCACTGGGCAATGCTAGAAATGTTATGCAGAATATTAATCTGGGATGTCTCTTGCTAGATGTATTGTATGCTTATTTTAAAAGTAATACTAGGGGAAATTAAATTAACATAAATAATTCCCAGTGTTTGCCCTATCAGCTTTTCTAAATTCATCAGTAACCATTTACAGTATGACATGATAGTATTTTTCAACTTAATTATGTAAGAAATACAGTGTAGGTTTTATTTTTTTGCTAATCATAGTCATAGTGGTGTCAGAGTGAATTTGGGTTTTTATTTACTTGCTGAATTGAACAGAAACTCCATGAATAGTCTCCACTCAGCCATGATTCTGGTAAAATTTCCCAAAGTTCAATATAGGTTCAAAGGAATTAAATATGACACTTATTCAATCAATGAGTGCATCTCCCCTGCAAAGGCAGGTTAGAGCCTATAACAGAATTTGCGTCATTGTCAGAATTATAACCTAGTATGACTGTGTATGCTCTCACAGACATATTGGATTTACTATCTGACTTGTTTGTTTACATTGTATTGCCATTAGCACTAAGCTGTGATGTGGATGAATTCTACCTATTTGTTTTCCCCTGTACATCCCAACATGTTTTAAAATCACTCTGGCAAAAATTAACTGAGAGGCATCCTTCTGGGTAAATGTTGAACAATGTGGAGAAAATACAGCAAAAAATCTGTTGCCTTGTAGAAATAACATGAGTCAAACAAAAGGACACTAGAAATTTAAATTGCTTAAGACAATAAGTGTCTGTTTGGGGTGATCCTTAGTTCAGATTTCACTGTACATTCTTTGTCTGACTTCATCTTCCTGTCTCTTTGTCTCAGATGGGTTTTCATCAGCATAATTTCCCATAATATGTTGTATAATAACATTCATTAAAGTCTTCCTATAAATCATCACGTTCCAGAGCACAGCATAACGTAATTAAAACTTTTATTTCTTCATTTTCTAGATGGATGATGAGAGACTAATTCAAATGATTTCACTCTGGAGCCAATGGAAAAAAAAATCAATTTAAATTCTGAAAAAGCGCCAGGCTAGAAGTGTGAAGGGTTTTCCTAGAATATGCTAGGATAGTAGAAAGGAGGGTGGGTGGAAAGCATTGTTTTTTTCTGTGTCTCTGGCATATAGAGAACCACATAGCCAATAAAGAGATTTCTCTTTGTACCTATTGCTGTGATAAGTTCTATATTTTGTACAGATTACTTAAGGAAGAATATAATGTAAAGTGGACGTCACAACCATCTACCCAAGGAAAATGCAAGGGAACAGAACTGTGACAACACATACAACAAAGTTAGAGAAAAGAATAGTATGCATTAGTTGAGGAAACAAAGGGCTTGTTAAAATAATGTTGGAAAGAGTGTTGTTCTCTGTCTTTCTGGTGCAAAATTTCACAGCAGTTATTGTTGGTCAGCAGATGAATGACATTTAAAAACTGATAAAAGGAAATTTGTGATTTCCCCATGTATAGTTAATCTGTAGAACTCTCTGCAAGATATTTGCTTTCAGGTCTTAGCAGATTTTAAACGGCCTAGCAGGGCTTAAATAAAGGTTAGACATTTATGTGAATAATAATAATAATATCACTCAGTCATATTTGCTGGTGTAAATGTGTATGAGGGATAACGGCACCCAGGCTTCCGGAGGAGAGTCAGCAACTAACTGTCTGGGATAGTTCCCTATGTTGTCCATTATGTGGCTTTTACACTTTCTTGTGAAGCATCTGGTCTCTGCCAATGTCTGAGATAGGATACTGGATTCGATGGACCATGGGTCTAACCTGGTACGACTGCTTCTGTTAGGGTGACTAGACAGAAAATGTGAAAAAAAAACAGGACAGGGGTTGGGGGGGAATAGGAGCCTATATAAGCAAAAGACCCCAAAATCAGGACTGTCCCTATAAAATAGGGACATCTGGTAACCCTAGTTTCAGTGCTCCATGATATAATCTAGAGAGGACAGAAGGCAAAGTCCTGCAACACTGGAATGCTCCTAAACTACTGTCACAAGCTGGCTGCCCTTTAAGGCAACCCAGGCTTGGCCTTGCCTGTGACCAGACAGCTATCTCCAGCTGAGGCTGATGGAGACTTAATTATATAATGATTCACCTCAGATGCCAGGAGCAGAGAGAGGATTACTTAAACAGAGCTGTGAACTTAGTCTGGGGAGGAGTCCCAGGAGAGAGGAGGAGCATGGGAAGGTCTGAGGAAGTGAGGCTGGAAGAGACCCACAGGCAGCAGGTTAGGATCTTGTGGAGAGGCTGTGAGGTAGGGCCTCTTGTCATAAACAGATAGCTAAGGGTTAATGTTTCTTTCACCTGTAAAGGGTTAACAAAGAGAACCAAACACCTGACAAGAGGACCAATCAGTAAACCAGTTTTTTCAAAGCTTAAGGGAGGGAATTTGTGGGTTTTTCTTGGTCTTGGGTCTTTGTTCTGTTCTGTGCTCTCTCAGCTATGAGAGGGTCTATTTCCAGTCCTTCTAATCTTCTGTTTCCCAGTTGTAAGTACAAAGTTAGCAAACGTATAGTCTTTTAAATTGTTTTGCTGTATTTGCATCTGTGTATCTGGCTGGTGGAGTCTTTAATGTGTATTTGGCTATAAATACTTTAATTGTATTGTTTTTGGAAGGCTGTTATCCCTTTTCTATTGTTTATTCATTTTCTATAAGTTTGAAACCCCTGTATCATACCATCTAAGTTACAGAGAACTGTTATTCTAATTCCTTTCTTTCTTTTTTTATTAAAAGTTTTGCTTTTTAAGACCTGTTGGTTTTTTGTTTCTAGTAGACCACCAGGAAATTGGTGGGAGAAAGGAAAGACAGGGGGAGGGAAAAGCTGCTTTCGTGTTTAAGTCTCCTAGTGTCCCAGGGCGGGAAGAAGCTAAGGGGAAGAGAGAGAGAATCTTTCGTTTTCCTTGTCTTTTGGGGTTGTCTCTTTGGTGGAAGAGAGGAGACATGCTTCTTGGTATTGTGATGTAAAGAGGATGCATCAGTAACTTCAGGTTAGCTCAGAGAGGAAATTCTGGGTGGGAGAAGGTGGGGGGAATGGTTTATTTCCCTTGTTGTGAGACTCAGAGCCTCTGAGTCTTGGGGTCCCGCAGGGAAGGTTTTGGGGAGACCAGAGGGAGCCAAAACCCTGGAATTTTTGGCTGGTGGCAGCGAGATCAGATCTAAGCTGATAATTAAGCTTAGAGGGGTTCATGCTAGCTTCTCACGTTATGAACGCTAAGGTTCAGTTCTGAGTAGGAAAGCTATGATACCTCTAATGACCAGGGAGATCTCTGAGGGAAGCTGTGAGAGTCCCTGGGGAGGGGACAACAATGGGGGAAAACCTGCTGGGAGGAAACAGCAACAGAGAAGCTCTGCAGGGCCCAGGGATAGTAGCTAAGAAGTGGAGAATGTCAGTGTAGCCTGAGGGGGCAGAGGAATTATTCAACTGGATTTATTGAGATTCACAGTTGGGACTGAATTCAAAAGACTTTGAAAGAGACAGGTCATTGTGGGGTAATGAAGTGGGCACTAGAGGTGAAGTCCTCTGCAACATCATGACTTCGCACGAAGGGGTACTAGGGTGGTAAGAGCGACTAGTCCCAAGGGAGCAAACTTGCTTCATGCCTTCTAGAAGACTTAATAAAAACTCAGCGGGTGAAATCCTGGTCTTATTGAAATGAATGACAAAACTCCCACTGTATTCAGTGGGGCCAAGATTTCACCCAGAGTTCCCACTCCCTGACATGGGTTATCCTCACAGAGGGATTAAAGGGGCCTGTGTTTTTAGCTGTTACTTTATAGCATACTTAATGAATGACTGACTCTACAGATTAAAAAATCAGTAGTACTTTGGGAGAAGTGGAAAATAATTATAACATAAATGGGCCAAGCTTTTTATTTCTGCTGTGAGATTCTATATATTTGTCTCTTAAGAAGGTCTAAAAGAATTGCAGAGCCACTTGGAGGCAGGTTGTTTTTAAATGCCTTGTACAGTGTTTGCCATCTCCGAGAGGTTTTTGTCTTTGAGAAAGCGGGAGAATGGGGGAAGAGAGAGGAGGGGCTGCTTTGCAATCAGATGAGTATCAGCAAATCCTTAAATGAGTTTCCTTGTGTATCAAATTACTAGCCTAGATATAGCTGCATTGGACACTCTCTCTCCTTTACCTGCCTTGCGTGGCTCACAAGAGCACACAGTCGAGCCTGAGAAAACAGGAGGCATCTGAATGTGTCATGGGAGGAATAACTAACACACAGAGTCTGAAATGTGAGAGAGGGTTATTTATATATAAAACAAGGTGCCACCATTTTCCAGAAGTGGGAGGGATGTTTAGTTTTAGTATCACATAACTAGTAATGACAGTATCTGAAGGCTCCTGACCTTTCTGCCCAGACCAGGACTCTCTGCCATGCTCAAATCTCTTTCAGCAAACCATTTTATTCTTCAACATGAAACTCAGGAAAAATGTCAAAACAGAAGGAAGTTCTTCTGCCCCCCACAGGATACAGCTCCCAGAGGCTCCCCCTCGACCCCTTTCAGAGCTGAAAGGAGAACATGCCCTTTCCTTCATTCCTACTGCATCAGGGTCTACTGCAGGATCCTATCTCTCACCTGCAGCTCCTCTCAGCTGAGCCATTGCTCCCTTCCCAGCTGGGTCTGATCACTGAACAGGGCGGGCTGGCCCCAGGCCCTGGCACTTAAAGGGGCAGACCACCTTGTTGCAGTATTCATCAATCTGTGGTCTCTGCCAGCAAGTGCGAGTTGTGGCGTGGGTGCATCCCATTCCAGGGACATTGCATGTTTCATAACTGTTATTCAGTCGCCATCGGATAGTAATGGTCACTTATGGGCTGGGCTGGACTTGCCTTGAAGAAGCAACATAGGCTGGGGCTGCCAAACATTTCAAAAAGAACAAGTGATTTTTGGACGCCTCATTTTTTTGGTGCTCAGATTGAGGTGCCTTAAGGGGCCTGATCTTCAGAAGGTGATTGTTCAGCACTTCTGAAAATCAAGCCCTTATAAAATATTTCAAGATGGGTACACAAAATCACTTTTGAAAATGTAGGCCTGTATCTCACTACTCATCCTCTGAATCATCACATCTCCCTGATTTTTCAAATAATTTTGCACTGTGGATAAGATAGGAACTGAAGTATTAAATATCGACCATTCTATTGATTTGTATTGCATTGGAGATAAAAAACAAATAGAAAAGAAAATCTTGATTATTTTTTGTTATTTTACGAGGAATGCCAATGACATCTTATTTGTTCCGAGATAAAGTGTTTATGAAGAAATTCTGTCAAGCAAAACCTCCAGTATGTTCTCTTTCCTTCAAAGAGAAAAACAAATATGTTTTCTTGATAGGAAGGTTCCCATTAATATTTTATGAACACGAGGAGGTTAACAGAAATCGCATTGGGATTGTTTCCCCCCCAAAAGTTATGGTGAGAAATAAACATCCAATGCATCAGCCCCCATCAGGTTTACACTGTGAGGAGTTTGAAGCACAATGCAAATATATTCCATTGAGAACTATGTCTTTCACTCACCCTTTGGCCAATGTTGCTATGCCAACGTCGGTTAACTTCATTCCTACACCTACAAAAAAACAAAACAGGGAGCTTGCATTATACCAGGCTTTCTAGGAGTGTCTTCAGATTTATAGCCTTATAGATGCAGGTAGGTATTCTTTATTGATTATAGTTTGTTTGTTATCTCTGTGTAGCGACAATATTTTAACATTCTCCCCACAAACATAGGGTTTTTGGTCTCTGCAGTTAACAACACTAGTAGCAGTCAGTAGCATTCCAGTGATTCACAAACAGGGTGATAAATTACACTAATTGAATCTATTTCCCTATGTTAAGTTCTCCTCACACCTTCTATGGGTCATCTTAATTATCACTTCAAAAGTTTTTTTTTTCTCCTGCTGATGATGCTCATCTCAATTGATTAGATTCTTCGTGTTGGGATGCATACTTCCACCTTTTCATGTTCTCTGTATGAATAAATATCTCCTGTCTGTGTGTTCCATTCTATGCATCTGAAGAAGTGAGCTACAGCTCACGAAAGCTCATGCTGAAATAAATTTGTTAGTCTCTAAGGTGCCACAAGTACTCCTGTTCTTTTTGCTGATACAGGCTAACACGGCTGCTACTCTGAAAAAGGTGATAAATGGAGCTCTAAGGCTCTGGAATGTTTCCTATGCTGGATGGTAACTGAGAGCCTCACTTTAACTGTGGCATCTTAAAGGACATCTAAATCCAGCATCAGAACATGTACATCTGCAAAGAGACGCATACAGGTCCTTTATTGTTCCTAAGTTTTGGGATTTGGATGTTTGCAAGTGGGGTGGGGTGGGCTACAGTGTTTTCCACTGGGGAAACCACTTTGCATATCAACATCCTGGCCCAACAATCTTTGCTCTGTTTAGTTTTTTGAGTGACCAATAGGTACTAAATTAAACTCTTCACTCAGTGTTTGCAAAAAGGGCTTACCACTTTTACCCCCACTTTTGTTTTACTAGCCATTGTGGGGAAAGCCTTGCCCTGTGTCGTGCACTTGTGCTGTGGAAAGATGATGATGCAGGGAGTCTCCTTCTTCCTCAGAGCTGGTGTAGGGTAGAATACTGATCTAGCACTTCCTCGAGTGCACTGCAGGAAACCAAGCTAATGTGTCTTGCACCATTCACAGCCACGCCATTCCAAGGGGATGTGGTCAGCAGGTTTGGAGCATGGACAGGGTCCCAGTGGTCCGCCTTTGTGAGGATGCTGTTGTTAGCAGCACATACGCCGTGCTCTGTTTTTGGAGCAGCAGGTAAGAATCAATACAGCATATAGCTCCCAGGCTCACATGCTAACTCACTGCTCTGCTTCCTGACTCTACCGTGCCTCATACTCATAAGGCCAGGAGAAGTTTGCCCTATAGGCTTTTCCCTGTTAATTCATTTGCATTTGGTTTTGGGGGTTTTTCAGCCTTTTAATTTGAAAGGGTAGTGGGTGGAGAGATTCCACCTTTCCTTGCAGAACCCCAGCCAGGACTGTTGCTCTATTTATTCCCTCAACAACTTAGTGAACACACAGACTATTTCTTTTAAGGCCAAATATTTGCACGTGGGTGAACGAGGTGCATAATGGTGTCATGGCAGCATTCTCTAGATATAAGGAGGTCATTCCTTCAGACGTGATCAAGAGCCTGAATTTTTCCATTGGTTTTAAAGACAGATGTTAGATGTTTAAATGCAAGGCAAAGTGCTGGCATGGGGTGCTGTTTTGAGAGTCTTTTAATTCACAAAGCAGTTCATAAATCCCAGAGTGGTGTAGTGAAAAACAGGCATTAGTCAGCCTTGTATTGAATGTTCTGATTTACTAAGGGGCATTTGTAGTCAAATTAAATCTTAGTAAGAGTGTGAGACTTTTTTTTTTTTTTCTCTCCAAGCTGGTTATTTACAGAGAGACAAGCCATGTGAAAACCTCCCCTACCCCAGTTTGGATGCCAATGAACCTTTTTAAATAAATTTGTTAGTCTCTAAGGTGCCACAAGTACTCCTATTCTTTTTAAAGCACTTGCCACAGCAAGCAGCTAATTCATTTCTTTCCTGTGAGTATGGATCACGCACAGAAAGCCAACACAGCACCAGAGCTCACAGGGCCTGCGTTAGAGAGTAGAAAAGAGAATATCAGAAACCTCCCTGTGCAGCTTTTATTCTCGCCCATGTGAGATGCCATATCAAAAGGCCATGTTTTATTTTAATTGTTCTAACTCCATATTTGTATTGTTCTCCAGTCACTTTGCCAAAGGCACTTGTAATTAGTGTTGATGTTTTTTTAATTACCAGGTGGGTCTCAGTGCTTCAATTAGACTAGAAAAGAATATACTTTAGAAAACCCAATGTCCCTATTTAATAATTTGACTGCGGTTCCTCTGGCATAATGCTAGTTCAAATTGTTATTTCAGGCAAAAAAGCCTGTTACAATAAGTTTTTGATAACGGTAATTTACAGATATTTTTATACTGACAGGGTATCATCTAATTAGCTAATTCCCGTGAATGATGATGTTCTTTATTTGTACTTCAGTAGAGCGTAGGAGTCATGAACCAGGGCCCCATTGTGCGAGGCACTGTACAAACAAATTCATTGGAAGCTGGAGCCATGTGATTTCCTGGTTTGCATAAGAGGTTCAGGTGTGATTCCTGATTCCAGCCTCTCACTACCAAGGCCAGAAAGGACCAGGAGCACTGCAAGGGCAGCATGCTTAGCACAGTAGCGGGAGCAAATCCAGAATGACACAGTTAGACTCAGATGACAGTACCATAAGTCCATAATGGGCTAGAGAGAGTATAACACAAGCCAAACAATTGGTGGAGTGAGGAGAAGAGCTGCCTAGAGTTCCAGAGAACCAGGGCCAGCTCCAGGCACCAGCAAAGGAAGCAGGTGTTTGGGACGGCCAATGGAAAGGGGCGGCACTTCTATCCCTATATTAATGTTTAAGTGGTGCAATAGGCTTCATGCTATTTCAACCCATGGTTACTAATTCCATCATTAATATCTGTATGGGACAGATTGCCCCTTTTGTCCTCCTGCTGTTAGATTATGTACAGCCAACTGAATGGATGGGTTCTGTGTGCTCAAAGGGTTTCTCATGCCCTAAATTCCTTCTCTTGCAACCATTACAAAGCTCCTTTTGACTTCAGTGGGCATGGGTCAGGCTCTGAGGTCATGCCCAGACTACCAGCAAAACTTCGGTCACTCAAGGGTATGAAAAGAATACCCTTCTGAAAGACATAAGTTTCTCTGGCATAAGTACTCCTGTGCACAACATTATGTTGGCAGGAGAGGTTTTCCCGTCAGCATAGCTACCACCACTCGTTGAAGTGATTTTATTATGTCAATGGGAGAGCTCTCTCCCATCAGCATAGAGTGGCTGCACGAACGATCTTACAGCGGTGCAGCTGCATCAGTATGGCTGTGCTGCTGTAAGCTCGCTTGTGTAGACATGACCTAAGGCAGCTAAAGCCTTTGAGCTGTTAGTGACATGCCACACGTGATGCTCTGTGGAATTGTGACACACTTTATATTATTATTAATGCCAATATTATAAAATTGCAATGAATCGTGCTAGATATGCCGTGTAAGGCATCTGTGAAAACATTATGATTTGCCAAGTATGATAATCGTATTTATCTGTTTGTATCACCTTTCTATTGTGAGTTATAGATATGTAGGGTATATCTGTATTTCCAAAGTTGTGCTGTACATCTGGGTGACACCCCCAGAAAGACTGCCATCAGCACTGCCCATCAAGGGTCATCAACTGTACAATGAACCCATTGAAAGGAACCAGAGAATACACCTGATGAGTCCACACAGCATGTAGGGGCATGCCTATAGACAGAACTCTAAGGCTTTTCCATACCATGTGCCGTAAAGCTTGTGTTTGGTACAAAGGAAGTACAAGCTGCGTGGCAAAAGAATATAAAAGGCAGCTGCATCATCTCCATTTGTCTTCATTCCTGCTTCTTACCTCTGGAGTAACTTTTCTACAAACTGAAGCTCTGAACAGAGGACTGAATGACTCATCCATGCTGTGGATGTGTTCCAGAGGAACTTTCAAGCCAGCAAACTCACCAGTACTGCAAGAACCTGGTCTATGGAGGCTGAGGTCTTTGTATTTATCTGGGTGCGTTATCATTTAACAACTCTCTTCTTGTTCTTTCTTCCTTTTAGAATAAATCTTTAGTTCTAGATGCTAAAGGATTGGCTGGCAGTGTGGTATTTTGGGTAAGATCCAAACTAATATTGACCTGGTAATGTGGTTGGTCTTTTGGGGTCAGAAGAACATTTTGTATAGTGAGCAAAGTTTTTAATAACTTCTCACTGTCCTGGGCCTAGGTGCTGATTGAGAGCCAGAGAACTGGAATGTAGTAAAGGGGGCTGTGTGATTTCTTTTTTCAGCTTCTTGATAACCAGTGTGGGGGATCAGAAGCACAGTTTGTGACTGGTTGGTGAGTTTAACTTCAGTGTAACTCCCAAAACTGGTGGTTATCTGCTCTCCCTTTTGCAGCCTGCCCTGATGTTGGCATTTTAAGTGAGGGCTGCCCCAGGTACACAGGTACTTACATTGTGTTTCTGAAATAAAGGTTCAAGATAAAATGTTCCAACTTTGGTGCCTGAAGACTGGCATTTAAATCCATATTTAGACACCTAAACACATGGCATGGTATTCAGAGGTATGGAGCACCTACAACTCCTAGTCTGGGTTATAATGCCCAGTAATAATACTGTCCTTTACAGGGGACTATACTTGATGCCATGGGGTGGCTTCTATGTTCCAATGACCCTGGGAACTGTGATGGTGGGAGTTTTAACTCCTGTTAGGACTACCCAACAGACAGGTCAAAGGGTAAGGACCAGACAAAAAGCAGTCCACTGGCTGAGCAACAGGCCAACAACCTATCCTTGTAAAAGAGCTGAATTATAGAAACACAACAGGAGAACCATTCTGTCAAACAGCATGATAGACAGGGATGGCAGAGCCTTGTAGGTACCGCTGGTGATGTCTGATGGTGTGGGAAGGATTCAGATTCTGAGTGTGGGGATAAAAGGTCAAGAAGTAAATATTAGAGCCACAAAAGGAATTTAAAAGGTACTCAAGAGAGAGACAGTAAGTGTGCTAGCAGGTGTGCAGCCAGGGCACTGGACATGATCTGTTCAACAGGAATCTCTCTGGTTCTCATCCAAGGGAAGTAGTTTTATGTGATAAGGTTAGCAAGTGAGAGTAACCCATGCCTGCTTGGCGTGGCCCTCTGTCCCTTTCTAGTGGCAGCTACACCAGCTAGGGATTGACGAGCCTGCTACAGCCTTGCCTAAGAGACTTATATCTTTTAGCTCATGCAGTAGAGGATCATGTGTTAAGTGCAAGAGCTCCCAGGCTTGATCCTGGCTGCTGACGACTAGGGTCAGTCAGCGTTACATGATCATGCTCAGCAAGTTCAGTATGTTGAAAACAACAAAGAATAGAATTGTGCTGGAATGAGGCCCTGAGGGCATATCTACATAGCCTGTGGCCTTGAGATTCCCAGTCTGGGGCGATGGACATGGGTTGGCGAGACTTGTGCTAGCACTCTAAAAATAGCTGTGTAGGCAGCGCTTTCAAGTGTACTACCCTCAGCCCTAGGCTTCAGAGTTTGAGCTGCTGCCCAAATTCTAAATTCAGTACAGATTTTTTAGCTAGCACAAAGCCCCACCCCAAATCTGTCAGCCCAGGCAGGGAGGTGCATCGCCACTGACTCTATGGACGTACTATGAAAGTCCGTCCAGTCACTGGGATACTGAGTGATTGGGTGTCAGGGTGATAGCATGGCAGAACTGTTGCATACTGTCACAAGGATCAGAATTCTCACCTTGAAAATCTGTAACGAGCAAATTTCCATTGGTTTTCTCATACAGCCAGTGCTGAAAGGTGCAACACTTCTGACCAGCTTCTGAGTCTTTTCTCGTGAAATTTATTTCCTTGCCATCCCGGACAGAATATTTCACAAATTCTCCAATCAGTTCCTCTTCTACGGTTGCATAAGGGATATTATTCTTAGGACGATGAACAAGGAAAACAGGAATGATCCTGAAATCGAACCCAATAAGCCTTAATGATCTCAGTCAGGGAAAGTGTAAGAGAGAGACTTTTTGTCCAGGAACATGCAGTTTCAGACAGTCAGTAGAAAAGATACTAGGGCTGAGTCAAGTTTGATACTAGGAAACATTTTGATAGGAATTAGATCCTTCTATTGTGCAGTGATCTACAAATTAGGTAAGTTCTTTTTCATTTGTTGGGTCAAATCTAAACCCTTCTGCATTAAGTTTTCAAAGCATAATTGCTAATGCTGTCCTTGTACATTCTGGAAATGAAGGCATACATTTTAAAAAGTGTTCACTAATTTTTGGGTGCGTTATTTTTGTGGTGCCTTTTTGACAATGGAAGGCCTGATTTTTAAAGGTGCTGAGCCCTTTTATCTTCCAGTGGCTTCCATGGCAATGTTATCTGTGATCAGTGTTGATGCACTTCAGGGCTTGGGTTTCTCAATTTGTACACCTAAAGCCAGAGGCATCCAAAGTTAGTTAGCACATTTGAAAATTCAGATCAAAAAAACTCATTTGTCAGACAACAAGAGGAGGAAATATAAGAACTTCTTTTTAGAGGGATCATTAGATTCTTAGTACAGATTAGCTCAAGCCAAAGCCTTGGAGCTGAAAATCCCTGAACTTTGGCGAATTTTGTGTTTAGTTCAGAACTCCTCAGCTGACTTCAGGTGAAATTTCACCTGGAAAATCAAAACCAGGCAAAACTCACTTAGTTTTCCAAACTCAAAACTTGGGCTATTTTTGCCAAAAGGTTTGAAAAGCCTTCCATGAACGTGAGCTGGGTTTGTCAGACCCTAGGTTATTTATGATTAGGGATGGAATAGATATAAAACTGGTTGCAGTCCAAATCCAGACAAACTGTGGCAGTTTTGCTTTGAGTTATGGGATCTTCTCAAAGACACATTGAACATAAAGTGAAACTGATGAGCTTAGCATGTCTAGCACATATCTGAATCTGTTGAGGATTCTAGAAAGTACTTGTCTCTCTGCCAACATGAACCTCTTGGTTACCAGAATTCATTACTGCTGCATCTCGCCTTCTGAGAAGTGCATTGAAACCTCACAATGAGCCTGATTCTGTTTACACTGGAGTGACACAGGAGTGCTCCAGAGGAGTGCCCTGCTACTACAATGAAGGGTGGCAGGAGAAACCCTAAGAGTAACTCCACTGATGTCAGTGGTGAATGACACTGATGCAAGTCTCAGGCAGTAGGTCCCTTTACACTCATTTGAGAACCCCTTTCTTTGCTGTGATTTCTCCCCTAAAACTCAGTGTTGCAGCATTGCTTGCTTTTATCTCAGAGCTATAGAGAAAATAAAAACCAGTCGTGCTGAGCACGCATACTGCATACAGAGTAACCAAATGGAAGCAGTCCAGCCTTCCTCTTTCCTTCTGGTGCTGTATGAAATGGCTGCCACTGTGAATGGTATGTATATAAATTATTCTAATTAGCAAAGGTGGAAAGAGGTGGTGTGGATACCAAAACCACCTGCTGTTTTGGACAAAGCCAGGGCTTAGCTTAATGTTCAGCTCACTTTGGGTAGGCATATAGATGTTTTATTTCACTGTTTTCTGAATTGGGATCCAAATGGAATCATCTTTTACTATATATAGAGAGACTACTGGGAAAAAGTTAACTCATCTACTCTAATCTTTTTCAGTGATTCAGATGCAGCTGAAGCAGATATCTTATGTCACCTACAAGGAGATGAAGACTTAGGCTGCTCACAGGCTTGTGAGGTTTATCCTTGAGGTGAGTCATGGACTGGTGGAATTTCAACCATCTTTAGGGCATCTGACTATATATGGTGGCCATACACAGGAACAGCAAATCCTTTGAAAAAGATCTGAGATATCTGTTGCAAAATTCATGAGGTGTCACTTCCCAACCTGAGGTAAAGCGATGGGTCTGTACTAAAACTACTCACCTGATTTCCATACATAGACAAACCCGCTCTCTACACTGGGACAATCCTTCAATATGAACATCCCAAACATGAGAAGAGTCCAGAACCAGGGCTAAACTTTGTGGCTTAAGCACAGATGGGCTCAAGTGACTTGCCTAAACAGAAGAGACTTAATACCAGCTTTCAGAAATTCTATGAGTTTTTTGCTAGGTTTTATTTTTAATTGAAAGCTTTGGGGTCTGACTCTCATCTACTACTGAGTTTACACTGGTGTACTTGCACTGACATATATGGATTAGTCTTTACATCAGTATAAGTGAGATTGGAATTAGGCCCTTTGCTTCTGAATCTCTGCTACTCACTGGAGTTTACTCTTTTTCTTTATAATTGGAAGAAAGAATCATTCTTACCATTTCTTCGTTACCAAGTATGATCTAAGATATGACTGCAGTGGTACCTCATATTTTCTCAGCATGCCTGTTTTCTTCTTCCCCAGCAATATTTTCCAGGAGGCAGATGGCCAGTGTAGCTCAGAATAATATACATACTCACTCTGGCACGTGTCCAAAGCCTTTCAAAGATTCTGCTTCTGCTGCGTATATCTTGGCGTACGCTCTTGCGGTATTTTGAACATAGCATTCCTGTATTATAATGCCAATGCAGCGTTACTGAAAACATTTAACACAGCCAGCTGTTTGAACATTTCAAAGCTAGCTATTCCCACAATGTTTGTTTACAGAGGAAAATGGAGTTTACCTGCATTGCCAGTTTGTAGTTCTTCTGAACAAGTTCATCTTTGGTTTTGGTCCCGTATGAAATAGCAGTGTGCACTTTAAGAACACAGGGATGACCGGGGCTGAATATAGGCGCTAGGCCTTGCATCACTTTACTTCGAAATGCTCTCCGGTGCACCCCTTCGCCAAAGTGTAACTCTTCCGTTGCAATTCTTCCATGTAGGTTGCCACCAAAATAGCTATCGCTGATGAAGTCTTCTCTGAACATGAGCTGAATGAATTCAATCTCTTCCAAACCTAAATCACAATGAAACTGTGTTCTGTACAGCATCTTTCCATATACACAGTAAATTGCAAAGAAAGAGACTGTTAAGAGTGAAAAGAAAATAAATAGGGGAGAGAGGTGGAAAGAAGGCTGTTCAGCTGGGGAAAGACTGCAGAAGAGAATGCCGAGACACTATGGAGGGACAGAGAGTCTCACTGAGGGAGCAGAGAGGGAAAGAGAGAGATACAAGGTCCATGAGGTAGGCTGCAGCAAATCCACAATGGATTTTAAAAACAAGAAGGGCAATTTTGAACTGGATCCTCAAATGTACGTGAAGCCACTACAGCTGCTTGAGAACCTGAAGTCGGTGGTGGGGGTGATTTGCTTCAATTTTTTTGTTCCTGTGAGAAGGCAGGAAAGTTGGGCCATTGAGCCTACAAAATACACACACAGCTAGGGTGTGCTCTATTTGCATGCGTGATTGCACACCTAAGCTCCCTGGAAATCAGGCCTAATCTTTTTAGAAAAGCCTGAAGACGTGAGAGTGTTGTCAATTCTGCTTTAGCTTATTTTACAATTTGAAAAACAATGTTTAAAAATTAACTTTAGCTTTCAGATTTCTTCAGTGCAGAAACCATGTTTACCTGTGTGCTTGTACAGCACCTGGTTCAAGGAGGTCTCAATCTGGACCAGATACTACCATAGTATACATAATAATTATAGCATCAATAACATTTTTCAGATCAGTCCCAGAGCTGCAGAATTACATGCTAAATCATGTATCTTGAATAGTTATGTTTTAAAGCAGTAAGCACTAGGTTAAAGATTGATTAGAAAGGAGAGAAGATAATAGGAAGACTAGGAGGGATGGTCTAGGTAATACTTAGTCATTTCTCAGTGCAGAGACTAGACTTGGGCCTGGTCTACACTATGCGTTTAAATCGATTTTAAACAGCATTAAATCGATTTAACGCTGTACCCGTCCACACTACAACGCTCTTTATATTGATATAAAGAGCACTTTATATCGATTTCTGTACTCCTCCCAGACGAGAGGAGTAGCGCTGAAATCGATTATAAACATATCGATTAGGGTAGTGTGGAGGAAATCGACGTTATTGCCTCATGGGCGTATCCCACAATGCACCACTGACCCTCTGGATCAGCAATCTGAACTCAGATGCAGCGGAGCAGGTAAACAGGAATAAGCCACCGCGAACTTTTGAATTACATTTATCCTTTGCCCCAGCAGGACTCTGATCAGTCATGGGGGCAGAATGCAAGTCCCAAATCCAAAAATAAAAGCTCCAGCAAGGACGCGTACGGGAGATACTGGATCTGATCGCTGTAATGGGAGACAAATCTGTTCTAAATCAAAGCTCAAGTTTAAGAATAGAAATGCAAAGCTTGAAAAAATCTCCAGCTACACAGTGCTGGCGTGACAACGTAACGGGAAAGCCCAAGACTCAATGGATCGCTTTAGGAGGGAGGGGGTACTGAAGGACTCCAGCTTATCCCACAAGTCCACAGCAAGTCTCGAAAAGTATTTGCATTCTTGGCTGGAGCTCCAAAGTCTGTAGGTTCATAATAAAGTGTCTGGTGGGTTCTGAATAGCTCCTCAGTTCCTTCCCTCCCCCAGCCACGTGACAAGAAAAGGGAAACGAAAATAATGTCTTGACTTCATTCAATGTCACCACTATGATGTGTACTGAATGCTGCTGGTAGAGCGAGGCTGCAGCATGAATGAGCAAGTAACCGCTCTTCCCCTCCTCGGTGCAGACGTGCTAAGGACTGGGTAAACTGTCCTCATGAACCCCTGAGTGCTCCAATGCTTTTTAACTGAATATGGGGCGCCCTGGTAAAACAGGCATGATCCTGAGGTACTCCCAGTAGAATAGGACAGAACGGCTAGTAACATCATTCATCAATACAACTGGGACTGAGCTTCAATCACCCCCTCCATTTCCCTGTGTAAAGAAAAAATTCGAATACTGCCGTGGACTGTCATAGGCAGCAAGCCAGCTGGACTCCTCTCCCCGCACCGCTATTGTCCTGGCCTGGAAGGTCATAGCCCCGGGGAGCTGCCTCCCCCCTCATTTTATCTCACTAACAAGTCTCTGTTTATCCTGCCATCCTTATAACTTCATTGACACAAAGGGGTGGGGGACACTGCCACGGTAGCCCAGGAGAGTTGGGGAAGGAGGGAAAACGGGTGCGGATTGTTGCAGGGGCACCCCCGGTGATACTGGACAATGGACGCAGCGTGACTCTGATACATTGGTCCTCTAAAAGCAGCAGAGAATCCTGGGCAACCATATAGACTAAACAGACTTTTGGGAAGCGAGCTTTCGTGGGTGAATCCACGTCTTCAGAAACGCAGAAGAACACTTCGCTGAAAAATGGGTAGTCACCCACGAAAGCTCACGCTTCAAAAACGTCTGTTAGTCTATAAGGTGCCACAAGGATCTCTGCTGCCTTTTAAAACAGAACCAGACTCAACACGGCACCCTGCTGATAAATTGGTCTCTAGTAACTTGCCCTTATTCCTAGGAGGAATGACTCTATTTTTAGAAACCATAAAGGAAGATTGATCGGGGAGCATTACCCAATTTGTTTTTGCGCCCAGCCTGATCTCAAAGCCAGGGCACTCATGATAGCAGTGGAAGTACAGAGGGGAGAGAGAACCGTCATCTCATTGCCAGTTGACTCCAGCAGTAAGAACGGTAAACAGAACGACTGGTACCGTCTCCTGCTATCAATAGCAAAAGCAAAATGAAATGCTGCTGGTAGCGCTGGATACTGCTCTGTCCGCGGCAGGATCCAGTACACATACAGTGCCAGGAAAAAAAAAAAAAAGCTGAACAGGCTCGCATGGTTTGCGTCTATGTGTCGCCAGGAGTGTACAATCAAGAGGAAAAACGGGCGACATTAATGGATTGTACCAGCTTTGGCCACAAGTCATGCGAATGAATGTGACGACATTTAACCCAAAGAACCACCCGCTGACAAATGATCAAACCCAGAATCCAAGGGCGCGGGGGATGACTGCGGAACTATGAGATAGCTACCAGAATAGCTACCCATATGCAACGCTTAAAAATCGGAAACGACTTAGCCTTCGAAACCATGGACGACACAACGACTCCGCAATACTGTGCCTATGGTGGCTGCGTGAAATCGTAATTATAATAATAATCAAGTTTTAGAAACGATTTTAGCAATTCGCATATATCCCGTAATGTAGACGTGGCCTTTATGACCTATCGAGTCCTTTCCAGTCCTCCATTTCCATGATTCTGTGACTTTTTTATTCCACAGGTGGTTTTGTGTAGACTCAGGTTCTCCATAAAATATTGTGTGACATTCATCTGTGGAGTAACTGCTTTGATTTCAGTGGGGGTGACACTAGGCATAAATTTGAACCATGATTTCTCAAACTGTCACCTGTGGATTTTATACATTGCACTGAGATGATGAACATCTGCTTAAGTTTGTTAAAACTGAATAAAACTGCGGAATTACTGACTTCAATTTCTAAATGTGTGGAATAATGTTACCACGAAAATACAGACAAAATATCGGAGGAAGAAGAAGCAGGGAAATACAAAAAGAGTAAAATTAAAAACTGAAGTGGGGAAAAGGGCAAGTTTGTACAGGAAAATGAACTAAAAATTCTACCTGTATTTCAGATCGGCAGAGTAGGGTGACCAGATGTCCCGATATTAGGGGTTTTGTCTTATATAGGCAACTATACTCCCTGCCCCTTGGGGAGGGGGGGAGTATCCCAATTTTCCACACTTGCTATCTGGTCACCCTACTGCAGAGTTACGTAGAGTGAGGACTACTTTCATCTCTCTATGTACATACAACTTCTCCTGTGTTAATGAAAAGCGAGAGAGGAAAACCTAAAGCCCTAAGCGTGCAGTCCAAAGTCCTTCTGCTTGCAAAAGTGACTATATCCGATTTAGACATGTATATCTTTGACTCCCTTTGAAGCAAAGAATGAACGGTGTATGTATATATACAATGCTATAATAAAAGGGCTCCTTATCTCCACTTATAGTTCTTTTATCAAGTTATACCGCATTGCTAGATGAAAAGCCCTCCATTTGTTTTAAAGAGGAAGTGAACGATTAATTCTATTCCACAAAGAGAAACAAGAAAAAAATCAACCATCTCAATGAAGTAGTTGACTAGTACAGTATGTTCAGAAATGATAAACCAATTTGCAAAGCGTTGTCTATCTTTAGCACATGCATAGCAAGATGTGCCGGTCTGATTAAATAAAAGATAACACACAGGGAAAATATTCCAGATCTTCATCCTTGCCCTCCTCCTTGGGTAAAGTTACACAGCAGACAACTTGCAAATACCATGTGTTCAAATAGCACTGGAAGATTTTATGGCAGAATATTTTATTGTGCCTCTTTTTTTCTCCGCCTTTATTACTGTGACATGTTGCGGTGGAATTTCACTAGTTACTGTGTGTGAAGTGACAGTGCACCAAATGGATCAAAAGTATCTATCCATTTAACTCAACCTGTTTTATATGACAGGAATTCCATAAAAGGCACAATTCTTCAAACTCCCATTAGCTTTAAGGGGAATTTTGCTGTTATTAGGACAGCAAGGGGCAATGCATCATGGGAAAGAACTGTCCAAGAAATATTGCACTGATGACTGATCTATAAGGTCTGAAGGCATTTCTGGTGCAAGAGGAAAAGATGATTTATCATGTATTAATGGTATAATGAAAGAGGATTCAGGGTCAAAGCTAATTTAATCTCTGATGAGTGTTGTGTCTTGGACTGCACCTTGGAAACACTATCATATCATAGGACTGGAAGGGACCTTGAGAGATCATCTAGTCCAGTAACCTGCACTCATGGCAGGACTAAGTATTATCTTCTAGATCATCCCTGACAACTATTTGTTTAACCTGCTCTTAAAAATCTCCAATGATGGAGATTCCACAACCTCTCTATGCAATTTATTCCAGTGCTTAACCACCCTGACAGTTAGAAAGCTTTTCCTAATGTCCAATCCAAACCACCCTGTCTGCAATTTAAGCCCATTGCTTCTTGCCCAATCCTCAGAGGTTAAGGAGAACAATCAGACCTACAGACACACAACCATTAGTACCCCTGCCACAACTCTGGAGCTGAACACCTCTGAAGTTTGGAAAGAATTAAAATCCCAAACCAGATCTGACTGTTGTAACTGGCCCTAGCTATAAAATGGGTCAAATGGGCTAAATCCTCTGCTCAGATGCTCCCGAATATCGGAGTGTTTAAACTCCAGACCTGAATTTTAGTGATAAGTGCATTCACCAAGATATGTGATGCATTGTGCATGTTGGATTAGAATATGCACTTATGTGATCAAAACCCCCCACCACTGTTAATCAGAGTTTTTGAAAATTAAGCTACATGACTTTGTCGATCTGTATTGGAATATATATTATGATGATTTTGTTGTATGGTTAGGTAATCAGCCAGAATTACTGCCTTAAGGTTAGTGGGCTAGTGGATAGGGAGAAGCTGTTGACATGATATATCATGATTTTAGTAAGATTTTTGACACAGTCCCACATGACACTCATAAGCACACTAGGGAAACACAGGACTGACAGATATTTTCTGGCCAAACTTGTTTTGGCCAAGAATATTTGGGGTCACCATGATGAAGTAAAAGGGGACTTTTGTTTGTTATAAAATACAGGTTAGCTTTATATAGATTTGAAATAGCTACAAGGTGTCTCCCAAAACATTTGATAGGAAAAAAGTTTTACAGAATTGGGTGCAGTGATTTGTATGTAACACCTTGTGGTGATGGAGCAGAAAAAATATGAGGGCGCTATAAAGAAAAGAAAGATGACCTCTTTACAAATAGTAAGGTGGAAGATATTTCAAGCATATTTAGTTATAGTAAGGGAGACTGGAAAGGGACAATAACAGGGAGAAGAATCTGGTTGAAAAACTGTACTAAAAGAGTAGAGTTCAATGGTTCACTGTCAGACAGGGAGGACATATCTAAAGGAGTCCTGCGGGGGTCTGTCCTGGGTTTGATACTATTCAATATTTTCATTAGTGACTTGGATAATGGAGTGGGGAATAAGCTTATAATAATTGCAGATGACACCAAGTGGGGAGCACTTTGGAGGACAGAATTAGAATTCAAAATGACCTTGACAAATCGGACAATTTGGACTGAATCAAGATGATATTAAATATAGACAAGTGCAAAGGATTTCACTTAGGAAGAAAAAATCAAATGCAGAAATAGAAGTACAAAATGGGAAACAACTGACTAGGTGGTAGTACTGCTGATACGGATCTGGGGCTTATAGCAGATCATAAATTTAACGAGTCAACAGTGTGATGCAGTTGTGAAAAAGGCTAATAATGTTCTGAGATGTATTAACAGGAGTGTCATATGTGGGAGGTAATTGTCTCATTCTACTTCGAACTGGTGAGGCCTCAGCTGAGTATTGTGTTCAGTTTTGGGTGCCACACTTTAGGAAAGATATGGACAAATTGGAGGGAATCCAGAGAAAAGCAATAAAAATGATCAAAGCTTTAGAAAGCCTGACCAATGAAGAAAGGTTAAAAAATGGGCATGTTTAGTCTTGGGAAAAGAAGTCTGAGGGCAGAGGTGAAAGTAAGCCTGTACGGTCCAGTATGATGTACCAGTAAGGAAGTGGCTGCTGGTATATAGTTGACCATACCGATAGGGCCGCTGATGGGGAGGGGCGGGGGAAAGGGGCAGCTTCTGCAGTAGTGGCTGAGACCCGGGTCCTTTAAATCGCTACCGGAGCCTGGGTTGGTGCAGGCCAGGCAGTTCTGAAGGGCTGGCTGGGGGAGTCTGGCCACAGACCCACTCCTTCTGGGGGCCCAGAGCTCCCCCACACACCTTGCCCAGGACCCAGCTGCCCTGCATACCAGTAAATCCATTAAGTTACTTTCACCCCTGTCTGAAGGGATGACCTGATAACAGTTAATGGGTGGTTAAATTCTGGAACAGACTTCCAAGGGAGGCATAGGTGCTGACTTCTGCTCCTGCCGGTGGGTGCTTGACGCCCCTTCTGTCACCGTCCCTGCCCCGACCTGCCTCTTCCATGATGTCCCACCCCTCCCACTCCTTCCCCACCCCCATTCCAACCCCTTCTGCAAAGTCCCCACCCCAATTCCACCCCCTCCCTTCCCCTGTTCCAACTCCTTCCCCAAATCCCCACCCCGGCCCCACCTCTTCCACTGAGTGCACCATGTTCTCGCTCCTGCCCCTCCCTCCCATAGCTTGCTGCTGTTTGTTGGCAGCTGGGCGGGAAGTGCTGGGAGGTAGATGGAGGAGCGGTGACAGGGCATGCTCAGGGGGAAGAGCGAGGTGGGGGTGAGGGGAGCTTGGCTGCCGCTGGGTGCAGAGCACCTACTGTTTTTTCCCCGTGGGTGCTCTAGCCCCAGAGCACCCATGGAGTCGGTGGCTATGAAAGGAGGTTGAGCAAAACCTATCAGTGGAGGTTTTAAGAACAGGTTAGACAATGGTCTAGGTTTATTTGGTCCTGGCTCAGTGCAGGGAGCTGTACTTGGTAACTACTCGAGGTCCCTTCCAGCCCAACATTTCTATAATTCTATAGAAATTGTAAATCTGAGTGTTAGTATCCCAAACAAGGTTTGTATTTTTTAAAAAATGTTGGGTTTTTCCTACTATGTATCTTTTGACTTGTGTGTGTAAATGGAGTTGTTCTGGCATGCAAAAGATGAGTGCAAGCTTTTGTGGATGCACTAATTTCCCCTGAGACAATTTAAGACATAACTTCCTCACTGAAAAGATGTGTTGCGAAGAATGATTCTGTTCCTAATTCTAGAACAGCCAGCGTCGCACACAACAGTTCATTCCTCTGATCAAGGGAGGGTGAACTGTAAGAATCATGACTGCATGTGCAAACTGGGTGATCTGACCTGAACATAGCTGTTCAGGCACCTAATTTACCATTTGCAAGTGCAATTTGATTTACATATGAAACCACTGCAATTGTACACGTAAATATGTATATTTTTTGTTCATGTTTTTGTTTGGATCTTGTTTGAAAATTCTTTCCATAAGTTCATCTTTGGGACCATCTTTAAAGTGGCAACTTTGCTCATCATTTATTTTCACATTAAGAGAAATGAAATATGTTGGGTCAGATTCACTGAAACAATTAGCCCACTTTGATGAGGCAAAGCAGCTGTATAATGATAATCAGATAGTTAAACCAAGCTGACAGCTGCTTTGCATCACCAGAGAAATGCAAAGCACTAACAAACCTGGTCCTTTACCTTCAGGAGCCTAATAACATCTATACTTACAAATTTATTGTTGATTTTTATTTATATTTTATTGACAAAAGTGTGGCAATTAGTAAGGGCAGGTATTTGAAACAAACAATGATTGTATTTACCCTCAGTATCCTGATAACTTGAAAGATGTTTCAATACTGCAAGGGAACAAAAGGAAAGAGACACTGTAGTGACACAGAATTCAAATGGCGTCTGTCATTGTTCTTATCATTTAAAAGCCAGCATGCTGGGATTTACCTTCAGAGTTCAGGTTAAATTCAGCAGTCACCTTTCCATAAACATTCTTCAAGCAGCAACAATATAATCCCTGGTCTTTTATGCTAGTTTGAAGTATTGGCAAAGACACTGGCGAATCATCCCCTGCACTGGAACAGAAGTTGTTAACGTTTGCAGTTTAGTATTTTAAAACATTTTTTCTAACCAACTTACTCGGAACCACCCAATTTTTTGGACTTAATGAAGCTGCAAAGAGCGTGATTCACAGAGGATGTGAATAGATTTGATATGTTTTTTCAAACCCCACTTGGAAGTATTAAGCCTGTTTTGTATTTCCCAGTAGATTTTTTTCATCATATCCTGAGAGAAAATAATACTTCTACCAAACCTACATAGAACCTGATTATATTACAATATTAGAAACTCTTATCAGTTTCTAATATTCATATTGGTTTCACAGGTAAACTTGCTACGGCAGGCAGGGCTTGTGTATTGAGGAACATGACACTAGCAGTCATAAGATAGAATGTTTTCTGTAGTCTCTTAACATAGCATGTAAAGTATATTTTCCCGTAGACTAAGAAACAGATACTGTTGATTGGATATTCAGAACAGCTCTGCATGGAAATAGAGTGCGTCCTTCCAAAGAAACATGTATAGTTATTGGATATTGGTACGGACCACGTTTTGACATGAATGAGAACAAAGGTTGCTAACATCAGGGCTGAATTTGACTCTGTGTGTGAAACTAAGGCTGGTATATTGGCACCTTATATTTTATCTTTGAGCCTATGCTCAACTTTAAGCATGTGCTGAAGGCCAACCTCTTCATCCATATTATATATTTGCCACTCCACAGCATCATTTGGAGGAGCTAAGAATGGCACATCTAATGTGATCTGGTGAGTGTTGGGGACCTGCTCAGTTACTCTACTAGTAGATGCCCTCAGCTATGCTAACCCCCACTTTTATGCCACTCTTGGATCGTTGTTGCTTAGTGCTGTAATGCTATTTAGGGAAGGGCTGCTTTCTAAGAACAGTGACGTTCAAAATGGCAAAACCCACAGGCTCAAATACCTCTCTCTTAACCTTTATTGTTTACTATTTGTATTACACTAGTGCCCAGAGATGCCCTATCAACATCGGGGCTCCATTGTATTGGGTATTGTATTAATGTACAGTCTATGACAAGCCGTAAACTGAAAAGCATACTGTCTATATGGTGACTATGGGTACTAGGTCTAGGTTTATTTGGTCCTGCCTCATTGCAGGGGGCTGGGCTAGATGATCTCTCAAGGTCTTTTGCAGTCCTACATTTCTGTGATTTTATGCATACATCTACACTGCAATAAAAAAAACCCAGGGGCGCCAAGTCTCAGAGGCTGGGTCAGCTGACTCGTGCTCGCTGGACTTGGGCTGCGGGGCTATCAGATTTTAGCTTAGCTGTTTGGGCTCAGGCTGGAGCCTGGGCCCTGAGACCTGGTGAGTGTTTACACTGCAATTTTTATAGCTTCATAGACTGTGCCATGCAAGCCTCAGTCAGCTGTCCTGCAGTGTAAATGTACCCTGACAGACTGGAGAGGTAGATTGAAAGGGCACAATGAAAGGGCTGAAGAGATGGGAAGAGGGAGTAAAAATTCCAAAAGTGCCCATGTGACTTAGGCTCCGAAGTTCCATTTTCAAAAGTCACGTTAGTACTAAGAAGCCCTAAGTATCATTGAAAGTCACTGGGGACTAAGGTCCATATTTGTAAAGGTATTTAGGTGCCTACATATGCTTAGTGGGATTCTAAAAAGAGGCTAGGTGCCTAACTCTCCCGAATAGATAAAACTTTCATTTTCCACTTTTCTCAGTGCACTGCTGCTCAGTCATCCTGATATAATTTAATTAGCTGGGTTAAGGAGTCAGATAATTTTCACTCATACCCAACCCTTGTCAGTTTAAAGGGCCATTTAAAACAGAACTTAAAGTTCAAAGGATGTAACCTCTCCTGTTCCTTGAAGAAGCTGCTTTTGTTAGGCCTTGGAGATGGATATCTCCCAGTTTCTCATATCTTAGCCAGACTTGTTTATATCGTTTGGTCCAGCTGCTGGAATTTCACCTTAGCATGATCTGTACAGTAGTTGACAGTCTGGGAACAGATATGAAACAGCTAAAGCAAGCAGACAGGAACTACCTTGAAGGAGGAAAACAATGTCTGATGTTAATACACTCTGCAAACTCTGGCTACTTTTTTTTAGCCAGTATATTGTCCCAGTCATTGGACTACAGTTTTCTCACCAAGAGTTTATCATTAGACCCTTTAATTTTCCCCCACAAAAGATAATCTCAAAATATTTCAGGAAGTGCCAGTTAGGATCCCTCCTTACCTTCTACTCACTTGAGCTAGTAACTTTGAATCTTTAATCCATGTAACAATGGAGTCTTCATGAATTTCCCCAAACTGGCAGCATAATTTAATATTTCCAGAACAATCAGGGAACAGCTCAGCATGGATTTTCTTCAGTAACTTGGGGGCTTGAAATGAAATATCCACAGTTAAGAATCAGAAAATACTACTGCTACTTTGCCATTTTTAGAGGGACCTCAAAATGTCAGCTACAGAAATTTAAACGGGTAAAAGACTGTAAAATATTTAGGAATAAATATTAAGGCAAATTACCCTCCAATGTGGAATAAAATAATAAAAGACTTGGAGGAATGGAACAAGTATGAAATTTCTTGGCTAGGTAGGGTAGCCTTGGTAAAGATGAATGTCCTCCCAAAGTTATTATTTTTGTTTCAATGCATCCCTGTTGGTATCCCTGAAATGACATTAAACACGTCAGGATGCACTATTAATATTCCTATGGAAACAAATGACAAAGGGTGAGTTCTAACATTCTGTATAAGCCTACAAAGAGGTATGGACTAGCTTTCCCTAATTTGGCTTATTATTATGCATCACAATAAGAAATGTAATCTGTTGGGTTAATAACTGAACATGCAAACACTGGCTAAAATGAGAACAAGACTGGAGATATTTAAAATGATTGGGTTAAAATGAAATGTAGGTCACCAAAAACAAAATATCACTCATTCATTCAGACTACCTTAGTGGCTTTGGACATATTTTCTAAATTTCTACTGTCAAGGCCCTCCCCTTAGCTATTTTCATTAATAATGAGGAAAATATCCCTAGGAAATATCAAAGTGACTGTTCATTGTTGGTAAGAGCTGTGATTACTCAATTCAGACAGCTGTTCTTGGGTCCTGATGTGAAATCATACCAAGAGATCTAGTAATGTAAATAATATAAAGATCCTGTATTTTCAATATTGAAAAGTCAAAGATTTTGCTGGATATTAGGTGGCCCTATTTAGGCCTTTAATCACATTTGAGGAGTTGACGCAGGAGCAAGCAAGAACAAAAGATTTAATTTCTAAAATATATACAATTTTGACAGAAAAGGACATTGATAAGAAAACAACCCAGATGAAAAGATGGGAGATGGATCTGGACAAAGAAATTGTTCTGGATGAGTTTGTCTCTATGTGGGAAAGGGGATATACATCTACAATTTGTGTGGCTCCTAAAGAAATTTTTTTTATAAATTATTGTCTAGATAGCATTTGACTCCAGTTAAATAAGTTCCAACATACTTTTGCTACTAGGGAGGTACTTTGTTGGCAGGCTTTGTTGTGCACATGTGGTAGTTGTGTCCAGGAATTAGATAGTTTGGGGAGGAAATTATTAAAGAGATTCCTCTTATGACAAAATGCCAGCTTCCTAGAGATCCCCTGATCTGCTTACTTAATACATTTTAAACAGAAGGACAAATTAGTTTCTTTTGTATTGTTAGCAGCTAGAATTTTTATTGTACATGATTGAAAATGCATAATCCCTCTTGTGGAATTGTGGTATAGTAAAATATGCAATAGAAAAGCTTTCCCATCAAGTATGTACACTAGAGAAATGCCAACAAGAAGACAGGTATTTAGACATTTGGTCACTCTTTCTAGCATACTCAGAAGGAGGATTCCCCAGCCAGCAAGCTGGAATCTTTAGCCAGGTTCTCTGAATATTGTCCTGATCCTGAATAAGTTATAAGTAATGTACAATGTAGTATGTTAAAATTTTATTTTAACTTTGCCTTAATACATTTTTTTTTAAAAGCTATAATGTAAACATAGCATGTTCTTATTCAACACACCTTCTCCCTGATTAGAGGGCCAGTCAGTTAAACTATAATAAAGCTGCACAGGTATCACTGAGGTGTAATAATGTGAACATAATGTGGTTAGCCAAGTAGCACTGATATTTCCTAAACTCCTTTATCACCTAGGGTGACCAGATAGAAAGTGTGAAAAATTGGGATGGGGCAGATAGGTGCTTATATAAGAAAAAGCCTTAAATATCGGGACTGTCCCTATAAAATCGGGACATCTGGTCACCCTAGTTAGTGAGCAGACTCCTTATTGCTATTGATGATGTGAGAGAGGAAAGATAGCAGATTGACTCTCCGATTCCAAGTGGAGTTTGCTGCTGTTAAAAACAAAAACAACCACCCTCACCAAACAAAGCCCCCATCTTTTTACTCATAAGTTGAGAGCATTTCTAACTCCCAACCTTAACCACAAGCCATTCCTCTATTGAAAAGAAGAGAATTACTACACCAGAACTGATTCACCCGATCATCAATACTATACTAAATGTTCACGTTAGTTCCATGCAGTAACCATAGATTACAAACATATAGTTTAAATCAAAGTGGATCAGATACAGGTATATAAGACTTGCCCAGTCTGCTGTATGCCTGGACATTTGCAGAACAATCTTTGAAGGATATTTCCTTTAAATATTATTCTGAAATATACAGAACCTAAACAGATGTTTTTAGTACCTACACTCTACAGGGACTACATTATTTGAGGATTGGACACATTCTTCCCTCTTTCTTAATGCACTAGGTCCTCTTATAACTACTCTGAAACTAGGTCCTCTTGTAACTTCTGGTTTGCCTACATTGTCAATTACAAACATTTACAGGACTGCAGTTATACAACAGACCTCTCTGCACAAAGTTCCCAACCAGAACTAGTCATTTATTGTGCCTGCTACAGCACATCTCCCTTAATCCCCTTTTAAGGTCATTGTTAGTGCAAAAATTGTTATGCAAAGAAGACATCTTTTCTATCACCTATAAACACAGGAATGCATTCAATTGAATAAGTGATTGGTGAAAGCAGAGATCCAGCTCTACTGCTACATCACTGCAGCTGTGCCACTGTAGCAGTGCTGTGTAGTTGCTGCCTATATCAACGGAAGGGGTTTTCCCATCAATGCAAGTAATCCACCCCTCTGAGAGGCAGTAGCTAGGTTGACATGAGAATTCCTCCATTGAACTAGCTGCATCTACAGTGAGGGGTAGGTCAGCATAGCTATGTTGCACAGGCACATCCCTGAGTGATGTAGCCCGGTGCCCATGCGGGCAATGGAGCATAGTGCAGGGGGGGTCAGTCCCTGGAACGAACGGCTGGCCAGGGGCCTGGCATGGCAGGGGAAGCCCTGCTCCACCCAGTCCAGTGTGAAGGCACTATTTACAAACCAGCAGTTGCTGGACGCACAGTGGCCCGCCCAGACCTGTGCTGCCAGAGTGCCTCTTCCCCTTAGGGGTGGGCCCATGCCATAGCACAGAGCCCCCACACCCAACACTGGAACAGCCCTCCAATTTCCTGTGCCCAGCGCCCCCTGGACCCTGCCACAAATGCACAGTGCCCTGCACAGCACCACCCCTGCCCAGGGCCCCCACTCCCTAGAGCCCCAGCACACACATCTTCCCCACCCCGTCACAGCCCAGCACCCCACCCCTGGCCCTCCAGACAGCCCCTCCCCACGCCCTGCTTCCTGGCCACACTCACCAGCCCTACTGGGAGGTGACTGTCTGCCGGGCTGAGCCGCCAGTGCTGGTCCTAGGGCAGGAAATTGCTCTGGCCCCTCAGGAGTGGTGTGATCAGCCAGCCCAGGGTCTGCCCCAGCCAGCCTCCCTCAGGACCCACTTGCCTGGAGGGGCCTAGCTAAGCCCCCTCACACTGTACCTCCCCCCCAACTGGCTGAGACTGGCCAGGCTTCTGCAGCAGTCCTAAGTGGCTCAGCTCCTGGAAACAAGTGGGGCCCCACATATGGTGGGAAGCAGAGACTGCCCAGAGCTGGAGGTGCACTGGGGTCTATCTAGGGTCAGAGAGAAGCCAGTGGGTGGGGTCAGGGGGTGAAGAGGAGCTCTCGGCGGGCAGACCAAGAGGAACAAGTGATGGGTGGGGTGGGGGGAGCCAGTGGGCTGGCAGGGTCTCAGGACACAATGCGAGCAAAGCAGGCTGGGGCCCCTTCTGAGCATGCGTCCAGCTTCATGGTCCCATTGTAAACCTGGCACTGGATGTAGCTAGGTCAACCTATATCTTAGTTATAGAGCCTTCAAACAGATTACTAGCTTGCTTAGAGTCTTTGAACAGCTTGTCAGCCTCCTTCCAGTCACGCTCCACCCCTGCTCTGATGCGTGGCCTCTTAATGATTTAAACGTAGTTTGTGTTACAACATGAATGTGAAATGTAATTTTAAAAAAATGAAAAGAAAAGCTCGGACCCAGCAAAATCTTATATCAACCATAAATTCTTAATTGTGTTACTTTTACACTACTGCCATTTTGTGTTTTTTCTGTCCAGACTGTAAGCTCTTTGGGACAGAAACTGGGGGCCTGGTTTTCATTTTATTTATGCTGGTTTAATGCCAGTTTAACTTCATTGACTCAGCAAAGTCACTCAGGATTTATATTGGTGTAAGCAAACGCAGAACTGGGCCTTTTGTCATCTTACATTGCTGCAAAGTATTATGCATATCCAGAGCACTATATAAATAATAGTAATAGGTTACCAGCAGTATAAACACTTTTGGTCCCCAACACAGTGTAATTATATTGGGGAGCCACAAGGTGGTGGCACAATTGTGAAACCAACCCATTTCAGGAGTAGAACAACATGATACTACTGTGTTTGCTGTTATAGTGCATGGATTCTGTTGGAATAATCCTAATGTACTTTATGTTCCTGAGCCTTGACTTGAACAGGGGAAACTACATTATAAAAGGCATAAAAATTAATAAAATATGATACATTTATCAACTATGGGGAGCCAGGGACTGAACAGATTTGCAGCATGGTATAGCAGTGGTTATTACTTCAGAGAATGGACATTTTCATACATTAATGCATGACATCAATAGCTGATTTAGTTTAGCTGAAGGAGTCTTGTGGTGTGTTGGAAATGTCTTTGAATTTATACTGTAGTCCAAGGGATGTGATAGAAAAAAAATCAACAATAGAGAGACAGCTCCCTCCTACCTTTGCTGTTTTTTTTAGCAGATATTTTTCTTTGCTCTTCCCTCTCTTTCCTCTGAATGATGCCTGCATTAGCTTTCAGGGCCTTTTTAATGCAACTGGTGTTCTTGCTGAGGTTTTCCTTTGCTCCTAGCCGGGGTTTCTTAGACAGCACCTGTGACAACATTTTCTTCTTACCCCCATCAGCCGAATGTCCACTGATTGCTGTTTCTTGTTGACACTTAATGTCCTCAGGCCCAACAAGTAAGTCCTCGCAAAGTTTTGACCCCTCTTGAGTTTTTGTCCTCTCTTCTCTTAGTGTGAATGGATCAGCTGTGGTCAATGCTAAAGAGCACTGCTGAGATTTGCTCTGTGACAGCTCTTCCTGAAAACGGCTGTTCTCTGAGGCATATGTTGGGAGGCTAACTAAAACCCCTGTTACATGGTCTGATGAAATCATGTTTTGACTCCTGCCTGCCATGAGTTGTCCAGTTGTAGGATATTCAGTAGAGTTAGTTGTATTTCCACTCCTGTATGTATTACAGGGTGTTCCAGTTTGCTGAGCGAAAGGAGTCCGGGATGGATCAGACTGTCCAGTACAATAACTTATAATATGTTCCTCTTCCTCTGGAGTAATCAAAGCTCGCATATAAGGCTCCACTTCACCTTCACCTAGACTATATTCAGTGGCTTCTTGGATTTCTTCTGTTTTCTTTTCACACAAGATTGTTTCATCCTTGTTTTTTTCAGCTGTTTTATGGCATTGACACTGCAATGGTTCAGGTGTAGTTTTCAACTTGTTCATATTTTCATTCCCCTTAAGTACCATTTGTGTGGATTCAGACTGCACTAGGCTTTCTACACTGGAGTATCCTTTTACCAGTGTGTTGATAGTGGATCCTTCTGTTTGGCTCATAGGTTCTGCAGAGACAGATGAAGTTTCTTGTAAGTTCGTATGTTGGGTGGAAAGGATGGAACTATCCGCCTTGTCACCAACATCTTTACAGTCTTGACTTGCAATACTATTATTTTCATTCCCGACATGTGTCATAGGCTGAAAGAAGCTAACTGGTGTCACCAGCCCAGAATCATAAGTGGAACCTGCTGAAGAGTCCATTCTTAACTTTCTTCCACTCTTGCAGCCGCGGTCAAAGATAACTGCATTTCCTTCTGATGCTCCATGCTGAGAATCTAAAGGCTGAATTTCTGAAATGCTGTCCAGTCCTGGGACACCTAAAGTTGCAATATTTTGTACCTCATCTATTCCAAGATCTCTCTTTTCTCTACCCATTTTGTTTTCTTCATTTCTTGGTTTTTCTAATAAAATTTCAGTTAAAAATTGCTCCTCAGACAATGCCTTGAACACCACCTGCTGTACACTTGTCTCTGTCTTACTGTTTTCTTGATCTGGATTTTTCAGTCTGTCCTGATATGTTACAGTTTCAGGACTCCTAATTAAATTATGTAGCTGTATAATGTAACTGCAGTCCTGTGAATCAGAAACACTTTGGAAATCTTTACTGTCATTATGTCTTGAAAGATGGTAAGTGCCACAGTTACTGTCATTTTGTGCATTCAGGTCTGACTCATTTCCTTTTTCCTGAAAATTCTCTTCAGAACTTTTATTGACTTCTTTAACAGAAGATTTCTTTTCACCTGTAAATTGATTGATATTTTCACAGGAGGAATTATTGGATAAATCTTCTTTTTGTACAAGATCAGGGAGATAAACACAATCTTTTATTTCTGGGTAGCTCTGTATAACTGGAGAGTCTTTAGTAGATAGTTCATCTATACATTTAATTATCTGATTATTTGTTAAATGTATATTCTGTTCTGTATAAGGTAATTGACCAATGTAACTATCTGCTATGTAAGTTAGGTGTTCTTGGTCTTGTTTTAAATGATTACCTTGAGCCTTTATTAATCTGGGAGGAGATTCTGCATCATGAGATTGTAAAGAATTATTAGAAGCAAGCTTTCCTTCCTGGGCAGCAGTCATTCGAATAGATCTGTCATCCTCAGTTAATGTTTTGTTTGGCTTCTGCTCCAACCAGTCCTCGACATTTAAGATATCATTTGTTAAAACGTGAGTAGATGGTTCTTCTATTTTATTTCCAGTGCTTGAACACAGGTCCATACCATCTGTTTCTACAGTTTGTCTGAGAGAAGTGTTTCTTATGGAGGTACCTTTACACTCTTCATCTGTTTTTAGTAGGCTAACAGAATCATGGCAACCCTCCATTGCTGTTCTTAGTCCATTTGCCAGTGCTGTGACATGTTCATTGTCTTCTGTTGTATTTACTGCAACAGGATGTTCAGTACTGGCCTCTCTGATAAAGTTCACTGCTGTGGCTTTGACAACTGCAGGACTGATTTCTAAGCTCTCAAGCTTCCTGTTTTCACATCTGAGGTGACAGTCTGAATCTTCTTCATAAAGAGGTTTCAATTGCTTGTCATGTGCTGAAGATGAATCAGAGTCTCTATACTGAGGTTCCACAGATCCCAGAATTGCACAGCAATTTGCTTTGGGCAGATACTCATTACATGGTTCATCACAGAAGGTATCTGTATCAAGAGCACCACATGTTTTTCCTCTGTCCCCTTGGCCATCATGTAGTTCTGTAGGAGTCAGAACAGCACATAAAAGGCCTTGCTTATTAGTAATAGCATCAGTAATCCTGTAGAAAACAAACTAATACATCATAGAGTTTAAGACCAGACCAGACTAGATCATCTAGTCTGACCTTCGTTCTGCATATCACAGGCCACTACCACCACCCAGCACCCGCACACTAAACCCAACAGCCAAAATAAGACCAAAGTATTATAGCCCACAGGAGATTAGATTTATGTGCCGCAGGTAGAGAATAGGAAGGACTGAGGTGAACCAATGCTTGAGGCCCCCACAATGGCAGGAAAATGATTACATGAGATATATGCAGATAATCCTGCCAAGTGACCTGCACTCACAAGCAGCAGAGAGAGGTGACCCCTCTCTCTCATCTCCTCAAAGCTTACTGCCAGTCTGACCTGGGGAAATATTCCTTCCTGACCCACATATGATGATCAGTTAGACCTTGAACATGTGAGCAAGAACCAGTCAGATAAGCACCTGAGAGAGAGAGAGAGAGAGTGTGCTCGGTGCCACCTCAGAGCCCTGCCCCTCCCTGTCCAATGTCCCATCTCCAGCTGTGGCCATCCCTAATGCTTCAGAAAGACATTAAAAAATGTTGTTACTTGTAATATTAACTCTTTGTTCCCCACATGGTTGTTGCTGATCGTGATCTCTCTGATCATGGGGCACATTGTGAGCAACACAGCTTTGTAAAGTCACATATCCTGTTTGTAATCCATTTTCACTGCTGATCATATTCAATGCTGGAAGGCTGGTTGTTGCGATGTCCTTTATTGGAGAAGTAGTGAAAGTGAAACTCTCGTCTATTTTAGGGTCCATGCACTCTTTCTTAGATCTTTGCATAAAACTTTCTGTGTTTGTTTCTTGTTCCTGTACCTAGGAAAAACAGGGGAAAGAGAAATACAAAATATTAAGATAACTGCTAGAGAGACCTGAACCAGAATCCTGGATCCAACTGCCCCTGATCTTTGGCAAAATTTTGATCAACATCTCAACTTCCTGGCTTGTATCTTTTTCTATCCTGGGCAGAATAAAAACTCTCCATCTAAACAACCCTGAATTCAGGTGAAGTTCGGATCTGGATTCAAACTTTGTAGAATATCAGAACTGTGATGCTGGATGAGATCAATGATCAATCTAATCCTGCACCTTAAAGACAAACAAGCAAACCCCAATCCCTTTACCTGTCATACCAACAAACAAATCAATCACACACAATATAACTTTATCCCAAGCAGAGCTTTTATAGCCCCAAAAGGGGAAGAGTCAGAGACTCCATGAAATCCACTAGTGTCTTCGTTGTTGTGAATCTGCTTTATATTTAAAGTGTTCAGATGCTACAGTAATGTGTGGCAGTATAAAACAGATACATGAATAGAACACATACGTTTCAGAAGAAGGTACAAGAAACCCTGTAACAATTATGGGTAACCTGTGGCTCTGACACATCTCAAGCAATTTCTAAACTTAACAAACAGGTAGTAGAGTATCATTAGTATGTAAACTAATAAATACAACACTTTCTCAAGCCCCCACCAAGCACTGAGCCAGTCCAGGCAGCCTTCTGTGGGGCCCTGCTTCTTTTTCTTTTCTATTGTGTGTCTTGCATCTTATTCTCACATAAATAACATGTTTCCTCCACAGTTGTGAAATGTTTCAGAGGAAGAACTAACATCCCACATAAATGCCCTGGTGGGTGCACTTACAACAACACTCCAAGCAGTAAATACACAAATCTGGCCCAATAGTCAGCCACCTTGGCAACTAGAGATGATGTCCTGAGCTTTAGTCCTTCTATTCTAAGGCTGGGCACTGTGGAGGCAGCATGCTCAGCCTTGCAGGAGAGGAAGTACCTTCTGTCCCTCACAAGCTCTCTTCCTATTCTTTAAAGCGGCACTGAATGGCTCTGTAGAGTCGGGCATGTCCAGCCCTTTGCCAAGGAGATCACTGAAACCTTGAGGACATCACTGGTGGACATACAGACAGAAAATCACATTCCCAGGAAATCCTGCTCTCCTCCCACTCAACCAAAATATCCCACATTGTTTCCTTCTATACACCTAAGAATAAAAAAATTAATATGATTTTGAATTAAACTAAGCTAAGTTCAGTTTAATGTATATAGTAGGCACAGACCTGATTAAGGAGTCAGCCAATGTTTTGGCCTACAGGGAACTTACAAAATTACAGACATCTGTCTTGAAATTAGAATTAAACTAGTGAGCCGTTCCCCCTCAGAACTAGATTTTCACTCCTAAATCATTGTTTGAGTCCCTGCCATGGAATTGTTTGCTAGTATTTTTCCTGATTCTATTAATCATTAAATCAGTTCCACACAGACTGCGAGCATGTCTCACTCATGGTAAATGGAGAGCTATATAATTTTTTACCAGATGGAAATAAAGTGTTTTTTTTAATGATTTTTTTTTAAGGTTTCAATTACCTTTGATTTGCCAGAACAATACTGTAAATCCTAATCTGAGAAATTGGAAAAAACTGCAATTTAGCGTTTCCTTCTGAGAAATATTTACTTCCAAATAGTTTATCAGCAGGATAAGCAACAGGTAGTGTGTTCTTGTTGAAATGCACTAATTTAGTGCATTTGACCATGTCTCCCTCTAGTGGCAGGCCTCAACAATTACTACTATGCCCAGCTGTTTTATTCGTCTATTATGGTTGTTGTTATTTAGCTCAAGTGGAAGGATCATGTGGTTTTGCGGGTGGTGATCACGCGTTTGATCCTGCTCGTGACTACTGTGTGTGTGTTTGTCTGCACTCATGGTTTGTTACACTAGCTAGCTGTTTTTAAACCATAAATTAGCAATCACGTTTTTCCTGTGCCAAAGAATAACTATAATCTGGTTAAAATTAAGGAGCATTTTTGAAGTTTGTAAACTAGAGCTAACCTGATTATTCTGTTCCTTTGTTTAAGTAATGCAAACTACCTGGCATGTTATCACTTACTAGATTTCCCAGGAACATGAGGTATGTCTTATACTCCTCCATCCCTAGTACCGCCTTAAACAAGAGCGAGATCATCATTCTCTTTATCCCACCATGCTTCTGCAAAACTCAGCCCCCTTGAGAGTTTATTGATCTGAGGTATTTTTCTGGTTATCATGGTAGATGGACTAGAGGTGCAACATTCAGACATTAAGTTCACCCAAGATTCTGAGGGTTTGAATCGGGGATTTTTCAACTTTTCTCCACCCATGAACTCAAAATAAGACACTGTTTCCTCTCATGAACTTAATCCATCCTATAGTTCTTTGCAACAGGTTATTTCTAAATTTGTGATACATGTGCAGGTGCTGGGTGGATAGAGCTGGGAGCTGTGGAAGCATAGTGGGTTGGGGTCTCTGGGTTAGGGCTGATAAGAGAGTGGGTGCTGATAAATAAGTGGGTGGTGCAGGGTAAGGCTTTCTGAAAGCAGATCAGTGTTGTCTGTTTAGCAGGGAGCAGGTAGGTTCAGACTGGTCCTGGATGAGTTGCTGGGTGTTCTGGCAGAGGTGGGGCTGCTGGGACATCAGGCTAGGAGTTTCTGGGTGTTGGAGATGGGCGGGATGCTGGATATGGGAGAAAGATTGCTCCCTTCTGCTCTTGCCATGCTGCTTCCACTGCAGCAGCTTCTTCCCTCCCATTTTTCCACTCAACTACAGAGAAGCTTTGCTTAAGTAGGATGGGGAGCTGACCAGGTGCTGTGAGAAGTAGGGGAGGGAAGGATTTTCTCCTTTGCCTACTTCCCAGAAGTCTGAATAATTTTAATGAGGGAGGGGGGAAAAGGAGGAAGGGAAGGTTTTTGTCCAAGACTTCATGGCCTTGACCCTCATCCCCCTCCAGCAGCACCCAGCAAACTTCAAACATCTCATCTTCAAAGCTCCTCGCCCAGTGACCCCGCACTCTACAGAGCCTGGAACCCTCTGAACCACAGCTCCCACACCCATAGCCAGCACTGCTCACTCTCCCTCGTGGTAGTCTCTTATGCCCTCTACAGAGAGCAGTGCCAGTCTCACACTTTGGCCAGGTCTACACTGCGACTTTAAATCGGTTTAATGGCCGATATACCGATTTAACGCTGTACCCGTTCACANGAATCTGTGCCCAGTGAGTAACTAAAGTCTGTCCGAATCCGTCATATGACTGAGCAGACATCTCTGACACCTAAAGGCGCAGTGCCCCGCCAGAGAAGACCATCGGGATCTCTCGGGCAATGTGCAACGCTGAGCGAGTGCGCACCGTCGGAGGCCGAGTCAGCAGCATATGAGAATCGCCGATGCACCCCGCCCACGCCCGGAAATGTGCGGAGCAGACTTCGCTCTAGTCGTAGGGAGGAATTCTTACACCACCATGCACAATAGGGCCTTGAGCACGCAAATAGTACCAGACGGTATTTGCCGCTCACAGCGAAACCCTCGCGCGCTCCTCACACAAGAGCGTCGAAATATCCACTGCACCGCTCCTGGTGGGGCCAGGGTGCCGTTGCAGGGCTGGACGTGTCGGGGTCCTGCAGCCGTCTCCTGGGGTGGGGCGGTGACCAGTATTTGTCCACAGCAGGACCGGGAGCTGGCGCCGGGAAAAGGGACATCACGCCCAAGATGCGGTCAAATTTCCTGACTGTTAGCCTGAGGTTCACTCGCCGCCCCAGCACGTGCCGACCCGCGCGCATTCTTGTGAGCAAGGGGACCGACGCCGCGACAGAAGGTTATCATTCCTCACGGGGAATCCCTCACGCGCACGAGACGGCACGCGGGGCAACACGCAGGGATCTCACAGACCTGAAGGCCCGACACCGAGTCTATAATCGTACATGTAATGGGGGGAAATGGGGCAAGAGAAAGCGTCCTGTCCCCTTTCCGCGACATGCGATCGACCCTTGGCCCCCTAGAGACCGCTGAATCCTCGAACAAACGACCTCATCATAGGGGACAAACAAGGCTGCGCCCTAATGGCGGGGATGTCTTGTGCTGCAGCGTTCATGCTATGTGACGTCACAGCGGGGAGCGGCTATAAACTGGCCTGTAACGTAGATTGGGCACGCAACACCAGTCCGCCTGGCTGAAATATACGAGGATGCACATTGGGCAGCAGCACTGGGACTTTCGTCGAGAGGAGAGGGCGATCCCTGGCTTGTGCTGTCAGGGACTGGCAGGTCTGACGTGGCTGCCTCTGAACATCTAAACACCAAGTCGATTACTGTGTTCGAAGCCCTAACAAAGATCGAGTGGGTCCTGGCCCGCCAACAGGTATGAGAGCCACTGCAAGGACCCAGCACTGAGCTATCCGTTTCTAAGTGCCCGGCCCGGCTGGTTCCCACGACTGAGCCCCAGCCGCTGGAGCATAGTAACTGATTGTCCATTCCTGCTGCATAGCGGATGGAAATTCTTCGAGTTCTTTCCTCAGACGTTCTAAGTGAGACATTAGGGACCTCCAACCAGCGCGTCGTGGAGGCGTTACCGCTCGACAAATGCTCGAGTAGGTCCAGCTCTGGAAGGTCGTGACGCCTAAGCTCTGCACTTCCTGACGTGTGTGCCACGATAGCATCACTGTTCCTGAGAAGCAGGCCGGGGACGGGGGTCAGTGGCTCTGTCGCGAGGCGTGGACGTGTACATCAGTGGAGCGCCGACGATAGCTGCAACTCTCCAGACTACTCGGGTATCACATCCCGGGACAACGCTAGTTTCGCTCGGGCATATGGTCGGGTATGGGGAGAAGCTAATCAGTGTCGCACACACAGATGAAGACGAATGACGCAGCAGCCAGGAATGCAAGGGAGGGGGACAGACGAGAGAGGACAACCGCGAGGGTTCTCGCGAGTCATGATCCTCGCGCGGGCAATCGGACGGCAGCAGCGTCCTCGAAAACGACACGAGCGAGACGAAACGATATTAACATAAAGCAGACAGCCCCGCGAGCGCCAAAGAGGGACCACAAGCACAGGAAAGGAAGCGAGCCGGTGCTGTCGCGACGTCGGAGACCAAGGACAGTTGAGGCATGAGGTCACGCTCGCCGACGCCAGTGTCCCTTACGGCAAGGACGGGTGCGACAAACAACTTGGGAGGCGATCAGACAAGCCCCAGATATGGCAGCTAGGCGCAGGCATGGGCCTCCAGCTTCCACACTGGTGCAGGGCATGAGGAAAGAAAGAATACCCATGAGGAGCAGTCGCAGGGATGGTGGCTTCCCTGGAATCAAGCAGTGAAGTCCGAACCTCTCCTGCCACCACGGGTGCCGGGGGCGGCGGAGGGGAAAGAAAAAGATGAGTAATATGCTGAGAAAGGAAGAGAACACCTCCTCTCGACTACGATGACCGATCACGTCTTCTACGGCAGCCACTAGCTGAAGTAGGATCTAGGAAGAGCTAAGGGCAAGCGACTAAAGAACAGAAGGCCGTGAAACGGCCTATTACTACGGGCTGACGGCAATATTATCCAATCGTAATAAAACAGCGGGACCATGGAATGGTAAGTGAGCCCAGTGCAAAGGCAATTGCTATTAGGTTGTATGAACTTTACCACACAGGAGCTAGCTGGAGACCTCAATACCCCGACCCTACACCATCCACAGCGTGGGCACCCAGCTAAAGGCCCACGCTCGGGTGTGCCACCCTATTGGCTTGCATTGGCCACACGCTGCTAGGGATCGCTCACCTTCCCGGCCACACAGTGGCAGGGCCCATGCCAGAGATTCTGCCCTCGGTGACTGGCTGAACCGCTAGGGGGGGGTGGCGTTGGTCAGCAGGTGCACCTCTCGCTCATGTTCTGGGCTGCCCGACGGCCCCAGCCTGTCTCAGGGAGGAAGCGCTGGATACTCAGCGCAGAGACCATCTCTTTCTGCGCGACCAAATTGGAGATCCGATGTATCCGACAAGAGCAGTCTCAGTGGCTTCCTCTGAACTTCATCTTGAGAGGCCTAGACTTGCGCTAAGAGCACACTCCAGAAGGTGGGTGGTGGCTGCAGGGGAGCAAGATGAGGGAGGTGATCCGCGCGAGGAGAATCCGACGCGAATGAAGAAGGATTGGGACCCCCCGTGCTAGCCTCACATGCAGCCAGGCCCGCAGTACTGGCATTAATGCCTGTGGGAAATGAGACTCTCCATTGAAGAACGTCGACGGGCAAAACCGCGCGGAGTTGCACTGCCGCGGCACCACTTTATTCTTCGCTGGAGATGGAGCATTCCCCGTGACCCCCCTCGTCCCACAGACCCTGATCTCGCATCGGGAGAGACAGCCACTGCGCGCCTGACGCAGTGACCCGCTCATGCTGCAGCTGGGAGAGAACTTTCCTGAGCCGGGGGAAACGCCCCAAGGGGGGAGGAAACGTCTTGAGGGGGAGGAAACGGGGGCATGTTGTGCTTAGGGGCAGGGTGATACAGATGGCAACACTGCAGGGGAGCTGCTTGATCTGTCTCCGGTTGGCCACTCCTTGGCCAGGTTTCTAGATACACAGAGAACGTCACCGAGACCGCCTTCTGGAGCTCCTGCCCAACAGATCCAAGGCTGCGGAAAGCACATGTTGCTATGACCCCAGGCCTCTACGGCGCAATGAATGTCATCCGCGGGCAGAATGGGCGCGCGCCTCGGCCCAGTTCGATTCGGCACGTTTGGCAAGGAGAAGAATGCACAGGCATGCACTGTGCGATATGACCGTAGCGCTGACCGACGCGAGACCTGCTCCGTGCCCACCAGGAAAACCATGTGCCAAGGGGCCGGGTCCTCCCAACGCCTGCAGGGATGTGGCCACGCATGAAGAAGTGCCCGAGTGGGATGTGGCTGGCACCAGATATTAACAGTCCTGGGGCTCTGCTCGCCAGCGGGTGCGTATCGTCTTGGCAGGGGGTGCCGCCTGGGCTCGAAATTCCGTCTGCTTGTGCAGTGGGGCCCGCAACACTGCCAAGGCGAGTACGCTGAGTAGAGAAGAGGCTGGGTGAGGCTGGGGCACTCCTGGGCACTGAGTCCATTCTCATGCCCCCAGCGGACCCCAGTGTTGACAGCCGAGCAAGGTTGCTAGCAGGGCTTTGGGGGGTTTAAGGCCCATGGAAGGCGGGCCTCTCAGAGCAGGCTGGATGCAGGTCGGCCAGGACACCGGCGTGGCTGACAAAGCAAGCGTGGATTCGTATAGGACTCTTTGATCTCCAGGCGTCCCAGTGTCCTGCGGCAGCATGCCTCCGTTGTCATCTGCCGGTCACATACCTAGAACTGAGCCTGGCCCGCCTGCGAGGCACACAGGGCAACCGGATTAAACAAGAAATGAATGCAGCGTTCATGTGTTTGTTGTTGTATTGATTTGGTACACCGACATCACATTGGTGACCTGAGGACAGGCGGCAGCCGAACCTACAAATAGAGTCACTCAACATGTGTGGCCGCTGATTGGCTGGGTGCATCGTGCCCAAGACAAAGGGACGCATTTAGCCCGAGCGGAATCTAGTGCAGGCCATGCTGAGTCGCCACGCCAGGCATGTAGTGGCCTCTAAGTCCGATGCGACTTCCTGCACCAGAAGTACAGAGGAAACAGAGCACACTTGCTGCTTGCTCACTTGATGGACTCAGGTAGACACGCGCAGCAGCTGGTCAATGGGTGGCCGGGGATCCGGTCAGCAGGTTAGGACATACACAGGATCCTATGCGGAGCTTACGGTGACCCCACAGCGTGGCAGTACATTCAGACATATTGTTCTCCCGCCTGCATCTCAAGAGATAAAAGGTCAGACTGGTCTGCTGATGTCTCACAGCGGAGGCGAGGTGAGCGAATCACAACCTTCTTAGTGCCTCACAACTACACGCCCCGTGATCCAGACATAGAACATAGAGAACACTCACCTTCTGGGACCAATGCCACATGCATTCATACGCGTTCCCTACAAGCAAATGTCAGCCTCATAAGGGGGACTGAGTGATACTGACTAGACTGGGTCTGTTTCCGAAAATCAGTGAAGAATGCAGGGGAATCCCAACAGCGCCATGAGCAACCGGGGCGCGCCAACAGCACGAAGGAGCTCAGTCTGGCATTACCGCTTGAGAGACAGATGAGGTGATTTGGTCACAGTACTTGTAAGCATTGACCCATGCCTGAACCAGAGCTTGAGGAACGAGTATATCCAGCAAGCCGCTCATTCAAAGTAGAAATATGGTGCAGACTGTATTGAGAAGCGAAGCAAGATCCGCAGCACCCAATCCCGGTGGAAGGATCCAACACTCATAAGGACTACTTAAATCAGGCATGCTTTTCACAGGCTCGTCTACTAGCAGACAACTAGGAAGTGCCGGAGGCGACGGCTAAGGTATTTGTCGGCACCATTCACGCGCTAGGAATGCAGACTATCTATCTAGGTCTGGAATCAATGCGAAGAATAGCGGGCTAGCCTCCCTGCCCGCTGCACAGGGAAAGTTGGCGTAGGATCACGCTTCGAGGCGAGATAGCAAGCACAGCAGTATGATCTGGAAATGACTTCTCTCCCTTACAGCTAGTGCCAGGTGCAATGCAAGGCCGCCGAGCAGGGCTCAGCCTCTTCTGCGACCGGGTTATAGTATGTACAGACCCCCCCTCTTCTCGTTGCAGCAAGCACAGAAATGAGGCAATGCGTATAAAGTGACCTCGCACCCTTAGTTTGTGAAGACAAATCAGAATGTAAATAGGAACAGCCCTTGGGAGCTGCATAGCAGCGCTTGATTACACGGCCAAGACCGTCACTTCAACAGGAGCCGTTGGGTCTGCTTGCACTGCACAGGAGGTGGTTGCTATCTTATATTCATCGGCATTCAGACCTGGGCTGTGGACTTGAGCGCCATTCCAGACCCTGACCGCAGCCAGAGATTGAGTTTCCTTATGAGCGCTGGGATGCTCATTAGGGGACAGACTGGGAAAGCAATCCATTCTGGAATGTACAGACCCCTCCCAGGGCGGTCACCGAGTAGCGCAGCGAGGTGTGTGGTCCCCTTGATCCACCCACTGAAGCAGGCCCATGACGCTAAACATTCGTAAACGATAGGTTCGTACCTCTGAGGCCCCACGCAGCAGGGTATAGACAACTTTTGGACTGGGTGGCGTTCCAGAGGGCCAATTCTGACAGCGGGAGGATAGGGAGAACAGATGGATAGGAGGGGAGTGATCTAGTGAGCATAGCTGTTAATAGCCGCTCACGCACCTTACCACAAGCAAAGCCGCCTGCAACCTCGCTCCCCGCCTATCCCTTATTCACGCCCACCTTCCCTTGTACTGTCCTAGTCTACTATCCGGCTGCTGGCCGTTCACCATACGCGAGAGCGGCTCAGTCAAGCTGCAGTTGGGCGGAGGCTCCTGGCGGCGGGTAGAGGGGGAATAAAGACCAAAGAAACGTGAAGCCGGAAGAGCGCATGGGCAAATCAAGGACGCCTTTTCAAACTGCAGGAGGCTGGAGCAAGGAGAGGGCAGTGAACTGGCACGCCAGGGTGGCCTCAATCAGCGGTTCCAGCCATGACGGGTAATGCAAGACTCAGGATGAGCCCACAAGGGAAACGAGAGACCATCGTCGGATTAGGAGATTTAGGCTGTGGCAGGTGCTTGTCTATCACTCATATCATCAGCGCTGAAGGAGAATGTTGGACTACAAATAAACCGAGTGAAGTTTGATTTAGACACTCCAAGGGAAAACCAGCAGCTACTGTAGCAGTTCGGAAATCAGTAAGGGGGCTAGCTTTGTGAGGTGGGCTGGCTTGGGGGGGAGCAGGCGGTCCCACTCTTATAATAAGGAGACAAGGCAATCTATAGGACCACTCGTGTATATGGAACGGCCGGACGAAGTCAAACTTTAAAAGCCTTACTTTACGGCATCAGCTCCCCCGCGTGGACGTTAGGCGTGGCCATACACCTGGCGCCTCTGCTCTGTGGTGCTCCAACAGACAACACCTGCCACGTCACCACGCAGAGGCGACCACCAGACACTTGAGGACAAACCAAACGTCAATAACTATTATATATTAACCTCACGATAAACAAATGCGAACTCACTCCGCACTCTACCCTCTTCCACACGGTCCAGACCTCGGATCATTCCCCGGGATCCTCCCCAACTTCTCCTCCCCACCAGTCCATTCTCCTCCCAGCTGGCCGTTTGTATAGAGATTCTGTAATCAGATCTCTCTACACTGTGCTCTCTGGTAGCGGTGGATAGTGTTTCTTGTTGTCGGCGAGTAGCTTCACCCTTGACATTGTTCGGTTTCTCAGGTTAAAAGTATCCTCATCTCTTTTCCACCACATTTACTTAGGATTCGACACACTCCCAAGTCGCCCCTAGGTTTGCAACCTCTCACCCCCATGACTGGCTGCAAAACATTTCTGTCAGTCCCTTGCGACCATCACGTATAGGCGGTCTCTGATACGGCGGAGGAAGCAGAAGACTGCGAGATGAAATGTCGGCAGAACTTATTGAAGTAACATCGCAAGAGAGGAGATAAACAGATTGATTGAAGGATGTGGTTACAACCTGATACAGGAAAGGACGCCAGTCTCCCGAACCACGGATCTGAGGAGGGCTAGGCGAGGAAGCATCCCCAGGCGTGGCCGAGATGCAAAGAACGGCGTGGATGTCCTGTGCGTGGCGCGTGCGGCTCAAACATGTGATCCTCCAACGCATGGTGGAATCTTCAGGAGGCAGTCAGCAGTAGCAAGAGTGCCGCTGGCTGGCAGGCCCCTGTATAAACCTCCTGCAAGCCACGTCCCATATCTTCCTCCTCTCACTGCGCATCAACCGTGTAAGAACGCGTGGGGAAGCTTTCTGGCAGCCGCCGCTCTACTCCTCCCACCCCCCGAGCCGTGGAGAGTTCAAGTACAAGGCTGTAAGTTTTACGGCTACAAGACATGTGACTGTTAATTGGCCTTTTTCTCCCTTCCCCCACTCTTCCAAAGTCAACAGCAGCCCAGGGATAAACCATATCCCTAATTCTCTCTGTGTTTTTTTTATTAGTCTCCTTGTAATAAAGAATATAACATAGAAAAGGGGGAGCGGTGGGTTGCTTACAGGGAAGAAGTAGTAGGAAAAAACATGATTTTTAACTTGATGCATAATTAACTTTTTAATGAATACTAATGAATTTTTAAAAACGAGACTAGAATTTTATTTTCTGTCGCCCAGACTGTAATCTAAAAGGGGGAGGGTTGGGGTTTTCCTTACACAACTGAATCAGGCCATAAAAGTGCTGGAGGGTTTCATCATCAAGGGGAAAAGGCAAACCAAGAGTCAGCCTCGTACCTGGGCCGTGATGAAACTCCGTTGTCCAACCAAGGCTTAAATCTGATGCGCGAGCGCCTCCAGCACAGGTGTGCTCTTGCTATACCCTGGTCCCCATTGGCTGCTCGCACTCCCGAGAAAGGCCTCGGACCGGGGGCTCTGTGTCAGTCCGCGCAACCCAGGTGATTCTTAGAGGTTTGGCGGCTCTCCAGCTTCCCCAGGCCAGAACCATAAATGTCTCCCCTAAGTTCCTCAAGACAAAGAATGTGGAGGCACACAGCACGCAGCAGCAATAGCAAGCGGGAGCCAATGGTTTGGGCTGAGGTCTGAGCGAGTACGTAGTAATGATTCGCAGTCAGCTAGACCCTGTTAAAAATGGCAAATGCCGCATTTCCTATACCTACCATGACCGGCACTTGCTTCAGCCTGTAGTTGAACACTTCCTACGCACTGTCGCAGGGCCTGGCGGCAGTGTTATGGGCTTCATCGCGCCACTGGACATAAGGGGTAGGTCTGGGTCACCGCAAGGATAACGAACATGGCAATTTCCAAACATCCCCACGGTTATTTTTTCTTTGGTCTGGGAAAGTAAGTATTCTCATTTTGCTGCCAACAAAGGCAGACTGCAGGGGGCCGTTTAAAGCAGACTGTGCTTGCCTGACAGACGCGAGCGTCATGAACCCCTTCCTGGCCATGAGAATTCCCGCCTCAGCAGTGATGTGGGTGAAAACGTCCCCTTGTCGGGCCAACCAGTGCGTCTGCAGGCAGATCCCATTGAAAGTACCTTGCGGTATCTGATGCTACTGGGCCCTGGCCGCTCTGCGGCACCAATATAGGATATGGGTTCCATCTACTGGCCCCAACCACATGTTCGGGAAAAGCCCATTGTGCCAGCAAGCTCGCTCCACCAATATACTTCTGCACGTTTCCCAGAGTGCACAACACTTTCGTAGCAGCCAGCTTAAACGATTGCTTTTGCTACTTGCATCACTGCAAGCCCCCACAGTAAGATTTGCCACGTCGCATAATTTGCCCACTCCCAAATTGCGCGACTAGGACTAGAGCTGTCTGGCGTTGCAAAGCTTCCAGAGGGCTATTTGCCTGACTCGCTTCATTTCTTCATCGTGTGGGCTTGGCTCTCATCGTTGTTTATTGTGGCGTTCAGGGCAGGGGATCAGAGTCATGTCACAAGTTCTAAGAAAGTTGCTCTTATCATGCTGATGAGTTTCGCAGCCACTTGCGAAATCGTCCCACACGTTAAAACCAATGCGTCCCACCAGTCGGTGCTTACCCTGTGCCCGAATCGGCGTTCAATGGGTAGAAGATGCCCCGTTAATAGCAGTAGCACTGCGCAAAATTCGCTGGGCCAGGCGGTTTATGGAAGAATTCTGCCTCCATCTCGTCATCGCGGTCGCTCCCGCCGCTCAGCAATGAGCTGTTGTCGCAGCTCCTCTCCTCTGCCTTTGCGTTTCATTGTTCAGTATACGTTTCCGTCTCTCCAAAGCTACCAGATGTACGCGAAGGTGTTGTCCAAGCGGTCAGTGTAAGTTATTGCGCGTGTTTGTGATCTTCAGGTTGCTTTGATTGCTGGGCTTGGGTTTGCTCAATGCACTCCAGGAACAAGGCGCCGAAGGGTTGTCTGCTGCTCAACCAAGGAGGGGTGAGGCTGTATCCCCCCAGCACCACCGGCGGGGCAATGTTTTCTGCCCCAATCAGAGCCACTGTGCTTCATCCCATGAAAGTGGGAACTATGGATACGGCGTGAGCGAACAGCTGACCTCACATGCACGCCCAGCTCCTGAAATCGTAAGTAGCTTTGGACCCTATGGACGCAAACAAGTCGATTTCGTATCCACTGGGATGTTGCGCTAGATAACCGATTTTATTAGATCTGTCTTGTAATATGCAGCTTAAGCTAATTCGGAAATATCGTGCATGTGTAGACGTACCTTTTGTCTCGGTCAGAAATTCCCAGGACTTTCCCCCAACACCATCAATCAACATTCAGGAGATTTCAAACTAGAGTTTGGGCCTTTGGCCCACCTCTTAGTAATGGGTTTCACGTTCAACCCTCCTATTAATTCTCAGCCAGTCCTGAGACGCTCTGTCCATTCTACAGTTTTATTCGTTATCACGCACCACTTTTCTCATGCGCCCCTGCAGCTTTAAGGTTGCTGCATTTCCTTATTGCTTAGTGGCTACCCCACTGCGGTCTAAATTCAGACTAACCTTCTCACTAATATGCGGTGAATGCCTTGCTAAGTAAGTCTGAGCATCATATGAGTCAGTCCGTCCATACTGCCTGCACTGTGTGAAAGCTTGAAAATAAACAGTGTTTCCTCTGGCCACTCGAAGCTACTAGAGCAAACTACAGGTTATGTAGAGAACTTCCTTTCTGCTTATCTAGTCCATGTGTTTTGTTGTAGGTTCTGTCGTTTGAGCATTTATAGGCTGTGCCATTGTTGTGCATCTAGGAAGCAAGACATCTCTTGGATTGCCGTAAGTAATATAATATATACTAATAATAATAATTAATAATTAATAAAAGCTTGTCAACTTAAGGCCTCAGGTACCAGATACCTCGAAAGTGGATGAATTGTTTTTTCAGTCTTTGTGGGACAACATTGCGGACTATTATTGATTGAGTACATGAATGTTGATGGTCCCAGCTGTGTATGACTAAGAACCCTGTGTTTTTTACACTGGTAGAGTACTTAATCCAGGCCTCCTTTGTAACCCAATTTACGAGCGCTTCAGTGTTGTCATTTTTGCATATTTTCTATAACATGTTCATTTCAGCTAGCACAGTCTCGGAACTGTGAATCTTGAGTGATTTTTTTCCTCTTCTGAGGAGAAGATTTCTATGCTTTACAGGGCCTTCGGCGTACATTTTAACAATTGCTTCATTACTGATCTGTCTGCTTGAATCTAGAAGATGAAAAAAAAGCACTAAAAAACTGCACATTGGTTAATTGATGTTCAAATTCCTGCAGCACAGTTACTTTTAATTTTTGTGTCCTAATGTCGAGTGCCTGGTATGAGATGGTTCGATAGAAGGTATATCAGACAATTCTGTGGTTCCGACTCCTGACTCCCATCAGAAATACAGTCTTTGTGGTTTAATTATAAAAGCATGGTTATTGACAGCAAAGGAGTGATAAAAATCCTGGCAAATAGACAAGTCAATGAGATAATAATTACACAAAGGGAGATGGATTCAACCACTCACAAAGCAGCCTAGGTGTCTCCCCTAGACCTAGCTCAGACTAAGTAATTTCAAGATCAGAGGCATGTGAACAGGCATCTAGCTTTGCCATAATAGGGACAAAACCCTATCTGGACCAAAGACCAGACAGAAACAGTTAAACTTAAATGAAAGTAGGGAGAAAGTGTGTACATGTTCTGTCTGTTCTGCTTACTTTCAAATTAGAGAAGGTAGGGGCAGGGCTGGATGTAGGCATGGGTTAGCAGAGTAGTTATTTGCAGGGGGTGCTGTACCGCTGGTAGTGGTTTGTTTTTCTCTGTTGTGATTGGCCAGCCATTTTTGCTCTGCAGTGATTGGCTGGCTGCAAGTTCTTTTTCTTGCTGGGTCATTGTTGGGGGCATTGAAAATATTTTCTGCCTTGACCAGCAAAATGGCTAGGACTGCTCCTGGATAGAGGAGTAAGATGAAGAGAAACAAAGAAAAAAATCCTCTATTCCTTGAGCACTCCCGGAGACAAGGAGCATTTCAAGCTTGTCAGTTCCTGTGGGATTTAGACAGCATGAAAGCTACCAAACTGACAGCCCTTCATAGATTCATAGATTCTAGGACTGTAAGGGACCTCGAGAGGTCATTGAGTCCAGTCCCCTGCCTTCATGGCAGGACCAAATACTGTCCAGACCATTTCTCACAACATAAACAGCATGGGAAGATTTCCCCAGGCTGTCCTATCAATGTGTCTTAGCTGCAGGGGAGGCCCTAGACTAGCTGCCAGCAACTGGTGCCCTAGGCGAGCCATGCAATCGGCACCATGCAGTTGTCTCCTTCAGCGGTACAAAACCCAGAAAATGTTCCTTTATGAGCACTTCAACATTATCTTCATCTGCAAACTTTTCCATATCCAAAAATGAATAATCATCATTTGTTCAACATGACTCACATCTGGTGTACAGTCCAGTATTATTTAAAAGTATTTTGCAGAATAGGCAGCATCAACAATTTTCTTTTTAGCAGCATTTGATAGGATTTGAATCAGTTCATTCTGCATATTTTTCCTATGTAATGAACCTGTGTTTCATGAGCAGTTATTTTACATAGATGCTCCTTCATGACTGAATTGAGAGACTTCAAAAGAGAATTGAAGATATGTTTTCCAGTCCTTCGAACCATTTTCAGTAAATGATGTACCGGTTGCTTGATTTCTACACAACTTTCAGCAAAGGCAAAGCACAGAGTCCTTTGACACTGACTATTGTATCCAGTTTTGATGAATTTCTTCCCCATTGATGAGTGTCCTCTTGTAATGCTGAGCAGAGATTTTTCTTTTATTTCCATCCTTAGGGCAGGGAAATTCATTAACTTGTTCAGGTCCATATTCTATACTCAGCTCGTGAGGGTTTTCTTTTCCTCTTTCTGTCATGGGGCATTTGAATATTTGTTATGTACTGTGCTCCCGACTGCAAGCATTATAGGATTAAGGATGGCTGACATACCCACCACATGGTTGGTGATTTAAACCACATTGCAGCCATCCCAACACATCTTTTCACTGCTTAAAGGTTCAGTGATTAGTAATATATACTCACTTACCTATTAAAATGGTTAGTTACAGCATTTACAAGAAAACAAGATGACCTTTTTTGACATTATAACCCGACACCGGTTGTTTGGAAAATAATCCCATTCCTCACGGTTGCCCACTTGGAGGGTGAAGTCACCATGTTCATAGTCTATTAAGTGTTAATGCTGTTACTTTTAATTTATGGGCCTTACTTATTACATCTGAACCAGTTATAACAAAGAAAAGTTCATAATTATACAGCCCAATGATAACGCTAAGTTTAACAACACTTAAAGATACTAATATTTTGGATTTATAATGCTGAAAGACGTTATTCTTTATTCTTTGGCACCAAGAAACACAATTTTCCACAGTATTCACTCGATTCTTAACCATTTACCTGTGACGTGTGTTAAAATGGCCATTTGACATATATCAACTTGTGATATCTCCGCTCTCCATGAATTTCCAGCTATGCTACCTTGATATATATTTGAGTTAGGTGTCACTAGCATTGCAGCTCTTGCCACTGGTGGATGTGTTTCATTATAGCTGAATTATTTCTTATCAAAATTGCGGAGTGGGTCATCTTGACCCTACTTCACAAATTTAAAAAAAATTCACTAAAATATTATTTACTTTTACAGTAAATAAAAGATTTGACATTGATAAATTCTCAAAAATGTAGAGAAATGAATTATAATTCATATTCCCTCCATATATGCCTGGGAATTGAAATAATGACATCTTCATTATTTTTTTTGTATTTTTTTCCATCTTTTTTCATTTTTTTTTAATTTGATTTTTTTCCTCGAATTTGGCGCCTCATTTAACTTGGCACCCTAGGTGACCACCTAGTTTGCCTATATGGACGGGCCGCCCCTGCTCAGCTGTGACATAAGGGCACCATTGATAAGGATGAAGGGACAGGTCAATATCCATGGCCCATTAAATCGTTGGCTTGTTGGAGGAATCTGCCAAACAGGTGCCAATCAGTGTCAAATGTGATGGTGATTATTTTTTAACCTTGTCTATATCTGCATTAATACCATGCCCATCTACAGGGTATCTGAGCATTGGCACATTGGGAACTGACCTGAGACCCTCAAACTCATTTCACATAGGCCACCAAACGGCCAGCAGATGGTAATAACATTCAGTCCCTACTAACCAGGTTGGATGCTTACCTTAGTACTAGAAGTGAAAGGATAAATATGCCATTCCACAGGCATCCAGTTTTGCACTAGTTCAAGCTTTAAAAAGTAGTATCTATTTAACTTTTGTATTGTTGAAGCAAAGCTCTGATAACTGATTAGTACCATGGGCTATGCAGCAGGATGGAATGGATCCTCTTTTTCCACTTATCCTTTATTGTCAAGGAGAAAGGTCGTGGAGGGAAGACTGCTTGTTTTATTTCCTGTTTCAATGTCTATGCGTGCTCAATAGTGCCAGGAAGAGGTGCTGTTGTTTGAAGACACCAATTCCCTTCTTCACACTATGACAAAGTTCTGTCCTTGACTCCGTGGAGTCCTGTGTTTTCTGAGTTGGATTTGCTAGCCTCAGAGGCTCACACTTGTGACCCTCCACATAGCCCTTCTTTCTCTAGAGGTAAGGGTCAAGCTTACTGAGCCATTTTCATCTAAAGCCAACAACAGAGGTGAGGGAAGCAATCCTCCCTTGCACAGTCTCTGTTGTCTCCCAGTCTCAGTGATTAATCAGGGAGGGGAGGCAGGAGCCCGGGCCTGGACCCACCCTCTACTCCAGGCTCCAGCTCAGGGACCCTAAAATTAGCAGCTATGGTAGCTGACTTTTTGGAAATAGGACATGTACAATTCCCTGGGCCACTTCCCCACAGCAGCCCCCACTCAATATCTCCTTCACCGTTATCTGAGGGTCTCCTTCCTTATACCTGATATGGCTTTGTTCCTCCAACAGCACAACTCCCTCCTATAGCTCCTGGCACCTGCACCTCATTGACTAACTGGGAGGCTTTTAACTAGTTCCAGCCAGCCCTTGATTGGCTTCAGGTGTCCCAGTCAATCTAGCTATCTCCATTGCCTTCTAGAAGGATCTTAATTGGCCCCAGGTGTCTTGATTAACCTGGAGCAACTGCCCTTTGGTTACCATGGTACCAGGGATTTGTTTAGCCTGGGGATAACATACCTGTTTCTTACTACTTTACTGTAGCCACCTGGCCTTGCCCTATCACAGCACACACATAAGCAGTAAGAAGAGGCATGATAGGTTTCCTCCACATTCTTCCATTGGTTGGGGTATTCTTCCCACAGGAGAAGAAGATGGTACTGTAGGTCTATGTTAAAACATGAATTAAGATTTATATTTCACCTCTATATCCTAAATATATCTGATATCTTTTATCCTTGGCTACTGTGCTTCCCTTGGTCCCTACAACAATTGAGCTAGAATATGATCTGCTCACTGTGATAGAGTAAGTCATTTATACTGGATGGAATTCTTACACCATATTAATAATTTAAAGAATATCTCAAAGAACACTGGCATCAGCACTAGTAGTGGGCAAAAGGTTTTAGGGGTTCAGTTGGAAAAATATCTTATAGGCTGGGATGGATACTTATTCCAGATGGCGTCTGAATTTATGGGTGCTCCTGTATGTCATTTCTAAGGGGTGTCTCTCTTGAACCAGCATGTCCATCCATTCCCCAGTGACGTCCTTTGCTGGTTGTACCCTCTGCCCTGTTGAACATTTAAACCTCTCATGCCATAATTGTGAAAGATCTGTTGCATGGTGGCTATGTGTTTCTCAACTACACATACCACTACCATGTCAATCTTACATGCTCTGGCTCTAGATACACCTCACCCTATGTTGCATCCCAGAACACCTGAGAACTGGCTACGGCAGGACTCAACAAAGGGTTAAAAAGAGGAATGGGACTTGTCTAAGTGTACTTCTCTGCCACCCTTCTAAACATGACAATGCTTCCCCATCTCATACAGTATTCCTGTTTCCTTTGAGTTTTCCAAATACAGTAGAACCTCAGAGTTACGAATGGAGGTTGTTCATAACTCTGAAATGTTCATAACTCTGAACAAAACATTGCTGCTGTTCTTTCAAAAGTTTACAACTGAACCTTGACTTAATACAGCTTTGAAACTTTACTATGCAGAAGAAAAATGCTGCTTTTAACCGTTTTAATTTAAGTGAAACAATCACAGAAACAGCTGCCTTACCTTGTCAAATATATTTTAAAAAACTTTCCCTTTATTTTTGTAGGAGTTTAGGTTTAACGTAGTACTCTACTGTATTCGCTTTTGTTGTTGTTGTTGGTTCTGCTGCCTGATTGTGTGCTTCTGGTTCTGAATGAGGTGCGTGGTTGACCAGTCAGTCTGTAACTCTGGTGTTTGTAACTCTGATATTCTACTGCAGTCATTTGAATCATGGCCATGTTTATTCATTCCCTTTCCAAAAGCAACTGCACTCATTGTTTTGTCTCAGTGATAATTTGTGAAATTACAATAGGGCACGGGTGCTTTGTTATTGTAGGCATAGAGCCAAATCTATCCAAAAGAAAATGAATGGTAACATACTGAATAGCAGGAGTTTTACTAACCGCTGAACTCAAGTGTTCATAAAAAGAAGTTTTTAAATGTATCCAAAACAGTCTGCCTGTCTGTGCACCACAGACACAGGCACTAACTGAGATCAAACAAAATCCTGGATAGGGCAGAGTGAGAATACTAACAGTCTCCTGTTTTCAAAGGCAGCTGGTGCATGTTTGTCTTCTTCTAACTACATCTTAGAGCAGGGGCGGGCAAACTACAGCTTGCCCGCCGCATCCGGACCATGGGACCATCCTTTCCGGCCCCTGAGCTCCTGGTCCAGGATGCTACCTCCCGACCGCTTCCCTGCTGTCCCTCCTCCCCCGCAGCCTCAGCTCGCTCGCTCCACCGCTGGTACAATGCTCTGGGTGGCGGGGCTGTGAGCTCTTGGGGCAGCGCAGCTGCAGAGCCTGGCCTGACCCTGTCTCTGTGCTATGTGGTGATGGCGGCAGCAGCTTGGTCCGGCTCCAGTCAGGCAGTGTGGCTGTAGCAATACCAGTCACCCATGCTCCAGGCAGTGCGGTAAGGGGGCAGGGAGCAAGGGGAGTTGGATAGAGGGCAGGGGAGTTTGGAGTGGTGGTCAGGGGGTGGGGGTGTAGATGGTGGCTGGGGGGGAATGGGGCAGGGACCCTGGGGGGGAAGTGAGAAGGAGGTGGGGTTGGATGGGGCGGCAGGAGGCAGTCAGGGGGCAGTCAGGACAGGGAGAAGGGGTGGTTGGATGGGGCAGGGGGCCCAGGGGGGCCGTTGGGAATGAGAGGAGGGGTTGGATGGGGTGGCAGGAATCTAGTGGCAGTCAGGGGACAAGAAGCAGGTGTGTGTGGATGGGGCAGGGGTCCCAGAGGGGCTGTCAGGGAACAAGGGGAGTTGGATGGGGCAGGAGTCCCGGGGGGAGGGGGGGGCAAATAGGAGGTGGGGGCTGGGCCACGACCCCCTCCCCTAACCAGCTCTCCATACAATTTACAAAACCCAATTTGGCCCCCAGGCCAAAAAGTTTGCCTGCCCCTGTCTTAGGCAATGTGGAGGCTGACACAGCAGACATATTATGGAGCCAGCTCAGTATGCAGCACTCAATGAGCTCCATTGCCATGCAGGGCACCAAAGTCCAGCAAAGAACTCAAGATGCCTGAGAACTCTAATCAGAAATGACTTAGTGCACTACGGAAGAAATGTGAGTGTTCCCTCCCTCAGGGCAAGTCAGGAGGAGAGGGAAGGATATGGACCATACACTTGTTCATGCCCAGCAGCTGAACGAAGCAGCACAATATGCCTGAGGGCCAATGGTCATCAACTTTTGAGGGTTGCACTCCCCCCTTTCCCCTGTCCATGCCTCCCCAGAGTGGGGGCCGAGAACGGGGCCGCAGCTCCAGGGAGAGAGGGAAACAGACCGGGATAAGGGGGCCGAGGCTGGGGCTGCAGCTAGGGGTGGGTCTGGGGTCAGGAGTGGGGCCGTGGCCAGGGGCTGGGGCAGGAGTAGAGCTGCAGACAGGCTGTGGTGGAGGTCAGTAGCTGGGCCTGAGGCCAGGTGTGGCTTTGCTTTCGGTCCCACCCCCAGTCTTGGCCCCCAGCTGGGAATGGAGCTGTGGCCAGCAGCCAAGGCTGAGGACTGACGCAGGGCCTGGAACGGAGCTGCTCTGAGGCTGAGGATGTGGCCAGGCGTGAGGTGGAGAGCCAGGGATGTGGCTGGGGGCAGGGAGGGGCTGGGTGGCACTCCCTCCCCACCCCCCATTAAGGTGACCACATGTCCCAATGTTATAGGGACAGTCCCGATATTTGGGTCTTTTTCTTATACAAGCACCTATTAACCCCCACCCCTGTCCTGATTTTTCACACTTGCTGTCCAGTCACCCTACCCCCCGTGGAGGTTGGCCTGGGCCCCGCTGTGCCCATCCTCCACACCCCCTTAGGGGGACACGGTCCACAGTTTGGGGACCTCTGCCATAGGCCCTGCTCCATGCAAAGTGAAAAAGAAAGGATACACTGTATCAGAGGTACGAGATAAAATTCACAAACAAAATCTTTGTTTTGAAAAGAACAAAGAATGAAAGCACAATTCACTGGAGTCCAGCTAGCATCCTCTCCCCGCAACCCAAACTACTCTTTCTTTGCAAAAGTCTTACACCTTTTAAAATGCCAAAGATTTACTGTTTGTAGTATTGTTGTAGCCATGGTGGTCCCAGGATATGAGAGAGACAAAGTGGGCAAAGTAATGAGATTAAGGACTTGGTAAGGAATGTAGCCAGTTTCAGTCTAATATAATCCTTCCTCACTCACTGTTACCCGACAGTGAAAATTAAATATTTGTAGACACAGGCCACCATAATCTAGGTATGTACCTGAGGGCATGTAACCCACTGATAAGTGTATGTTTTAGGTCCTCGTCTGTGCCTGTTTTCCAGCAGATATGAGTTTGTTACTGTAGTGAGATGGCCTGGCTCCCAGCCACCCCAGAGAGGGACGAGCCCCTATGGATGCCAAAGTGGGCGGGGTCACTGGAGCCTGCACCCGCCCCCCAGAGGTCGAGGCACAGGGCAGGAAGTATAAAAGCCCAACCCCAGGGCTCAGAAGCTGATGCCCTAGTTCCCGCTGGGGAGACTCCTGCTGCCTGTGACCAATCCGAGGACTGGCCATATCCGCGGAGGCTGGATGCAGACCAGATGCCAGAAGAGCCAGTAAGCTGACTGGTATAAAGGGACCCAGAGGAGCTGCCCAGCTTACCGCTCGCTGAGTATCCTGAGGAGCCCATGGTGCTAGACACTGTGGAAGACGCCACTGAGATGCAGGTATTGGTAGAAGGTTGGAAGTAGCCCGGGGGCAGCTGACCCTAGTCTGGCTACAGCACACCCAGAGCCAATATCAGTGTGTTGCAGCCAGGTTCCCCACTGACACAGCAGCAGGCTGCCTGCTGCTGTTGGGGCCCCAGACTGGGACGCAGAGGAGTGGGCGGGCCTGCGTTCCCCCTGCCACCTCACTCACGGGTGGCAGTCTCCCCCTCGCCCCGACACTCCGGACCAGGAGCCTGGGCTTGTTCAGGGCTCAGCCCCTGCCTGAGGGTCTGAGCCCTGAACTGTTGTTTGCTGCCCCGCCCTGACCCAGGGACGGGCCAATCACTGAAGTATTTTGCTTAGCCCCTGCCAGAGTACCTGAGCCCCTGACTGTTTCCTGCCCCAACAGGCTAATTCGTCCACTCACCAGACTCGTGTAGTGAGGCAGCTGGGCTCCCAGATGCCCCAGAGAGGGGTGACCCCAACAGCGGACGCCTACAGTTACAGCCCCAGCAAGAGACACTTGGTTCTTCAGCTCAAGCAACTGATGGCTTTAGCCAGGGGCGGCTCTAGGCTTTTTGTCGCCCCAAGCATGGCAGGCGGTTTGCCTGCGGAAGGTCTGCTGGTCCAGCGGCACGCCTGCGGGAGGTCTGCCGAAGCTGCGGGACCGGCGGACCCTCAGCAGGCAAGCCGCCGAAGGCAGCCTGCCTGCCACCCTCACGGCGCTGGCAGAGCGCCCGCTGCTTGCGCCCAAGCATGCGCTTGACGTGCTGGGGCCTGGAGCCGCCCCTTGTTTTAGCTCTGGAGCTCCATGCTTCAGTCCACATTGTGTCAGCCAAGATGGCAACCATCACAGGGGAACATTCTATTCTGGTTCTTTTACTCTATCATATGGTGGTATCTGAGTGCTGTCTCTGCTCTCACTGGCTTTATAAGCCAGGATTAGACCAGGAAAAGAGCTTTCTTGATCAAAATTGTTGATTATGGCTATGGGGTTCCTCACTGTCTTATGGCAAGATACAAATCCCATTTATGTTGGTAGGTGGTTTTTGGACCCCTCCTTTGTTTCTGATATTTGCATTTGCTACCCCCTTTTTATCCTTGCCTTTTTTTTGTATTAATGAGGAATGGATTCCTTTATTTTGATAAGTCACTTGCCTCAGTCTATGGAATTTGCTTTTGTGTCAGAACTTGTAGTTCTGTTTAGATTGGGTCTTCAGCTTGATTACTTTGTTGTGTGCTGATTCTTTTAAACAGGGCAATGCCATCTTTTTACTAACTGGTGTTAAATGATAATAAATATACATGCAATTGCAAATACACATGTATTCCATTTCTTGGTATGGAAACAGAAAATAACCAGAAAACATATTTGTGGACATTAATGTTCCTAGCACAGGAAAACCTGTGTAGATTGGCTGTGCTGTGGCAGGTATTAGTGTGTATGTCTATATGGAATGAATACAACATCAAAAGCAGAGGTGATTAATAGCGCATGAAGAATGATGCTGACGTGTATGCTGGTTCCAAACTTGTGCATACATTAGAATTGCCCAAAAGGAGACTTCAATTACATGTTTTATAAAAGTAAATGTCACTCGGTTGCAGCACGAAGAGTGTTTTTCTTTTAAATAGCGAATTTTAGTACTTGTGAAAGATGTTGGATTAACATCTTTGAGCTCTGAAGTCCTCTATTCACAAATCAGGGGAAGCAGCAATTTTGAGGGATTATGTCTATGGGGCTGGAGGGTAGTTTAGTTAATTACCCATGTCCATCAATGTATAGTCTCTCTAACGAGAATCCACATGAGGATGCACAAAGGAGCTCAGGCGCTGTGGTAATAAGGGCAGGATAAGAACCTATACAGAATAGAATAGAATAGAATTAGTGCCAAATCTCATGGTTTTATGATGTGGATACCTGACCATTAAGAGTTTTCTTCAATATATCAAGTAGGGGGAGGTGACAAGTAGGCTGCTGCAAGGTTCTGGTCTTATTTAACTTCATCACTGATTTCGAAAAAGTAGGCAGCACATTTATGAAAATGGCAATGGATACTATATTGGGAACCTCTTTGACACCACAGAAATAATACAAGAGGAATCAAAGAGACTAGAAATATGAGCAGGAAATAAAATGAGACTCAACTTGGAAAATACAAGCTAATACAACTGGGGAAAAAGTAATCCTGAGTACACATAAGCAAGAAAGGAAGGTACTTGGAAAGCCACAATATTAAAAAAGAACTACAGATACTAGTGGAAAGCACATTAAACATGAGTATGCAAGACAGGCCAATACAATTTGGGGGTATCCTGCCATGGGGCAGGGAGGTAATATTGTCTCTCTATATAACTGTGGTGTCACAATAAATTATATGAAGTGGCTGGTGACATTGATTTATTAAGAATGATCAAATAAGCTAAATATATTATTCTGGACAATAACTATGTTAACACAGAGTGAAGATTGAAAGTACATATAAGAAATTCGAGTGGGGGGGTGGAATTAGGGAGGTTTTAATTACCCCCACATCAGTATTATAAACCCAGGAAATTCAGAGCTCAGGTGAAACTTATAAGAAATCCTGAAATGTTAATTTATGGGATTGCACAGTTAAGGCACCCAAACCTTAACTCAACCCTGACCACATACAAATAACCGTGCAGTTATGAATGATGCATTTTTAATTTTTGTAGTATAAAGTTATTTCCCCCTCCCTTCTTTACCTTCCAACCCTGTTGGTACCAGTATAGGGCAGTTAAGGTTGCTTGGGTGCCCTACCTGTACATTTCCTTCTTTACATAGCATCATACTCAGTTGTTGTTTATTCCTTGCTGTAGGCCTCAAGGGTCTTTTTTATAGTAACTTTTTGGTGCAGTTCTTTTCTCCATGGGACAGAACAAATGTCAGCATAGGGCACCAGGTGGTAATTTTACAATATAGAAGAGAAGGCTTTATTGTTTATAAAATTGCTGTTATTTTTAAAATGTGGCAAATATTGCCTATGACACAACTGTGTTTCATATTTTAATCAGATTGAGCACAAAGTTTTTATTTGGATCCAAACTTCCCCAAACTCTACTCCAGTTAGGAACTGATCTATTGGTTTGACTTAGGTGTTAGCAGATAAGTTTGTATCTGGAGCTGGATGTCAACAAAGTTTGGAAGTGTTCAGGCCCATTTGCAATGTCAGTGTTGCAAAGAGTGTAAAACAGCTATAGATTCATATTACTGTAGAGTGTATATCAAAGGGAGCAGATTATAAATAAAATTAGAGGGGAAGATATCTCCTGCCATTGTTGCTGTCAATGGGAGTTTTGCTATTGTCTCCACTGGGGCCAAGATCTTACCTGATATGTTTATCTCAAATCACAAAAGATAGGCCCAAATGTTCAAATTTGGGTTCCTAATGTTGGGCATCTAAAGCCACACTTAGGCACCTAAATTCTGGACACTTACTTGAGAGATGATGAGCGTTCACAACTCCAGGTGAAGTCACTGGGGAGTTGCTGGTGCTCAGCCGCTATGAAGATCAGTCTAATTTCATTTATAGGCCTAAATATGGATTTAAATGCCTGGCTTTTGAAAAGGTTGGCCATAGTGTTTAAAATGGACACTTTGTTGTGCAATACAGTCTTTCCGCTTGACAATGTTGTCTCTAGATAGCTCATCCCAAATCTCTTATTATGCTGAACTGATCAGACAGAGCTGAGCAGAAGTAAGCCACATGTCTAGGTCTTTAGAACCTTGAGGAAAAACAGTCTATCTTGTTACAACTTTTTCCACTCTTGCAACTTGCCCTTTGACCTAAAATATTTGTAGTGTGACTTTTTACGTCCTTTAGACCAAGCTGTTGAGAACATTTAGATCAATCCCTAAGATTAACTATGAAAAAGGCTGAAGCACTTGCTCCTTCTAGCCCGTTATAGTAAGGGAGTAAAGTGAGAGACCTGTAGACACCAATAACTAGAGCTGCTTCAAAGAACATGTAGCTTTGTCAGTCATCCATGGAAGGTTTATCCTACAGATTGGATGTATTCTCACATGGCTTTATATAGTCTAATACATTATAAAAGGCATTTGCAATTTTCTGGGCTTGTGTGAGTGGTCCAGTGGTTGGTGTAGATGACTTGGAGCCAGGACTCATGGTTTCCAATGGCTACTCTCACATTCACTTACAATGTGAATTTGAGCAAGTAACTTAACTTTTCCATGCCTCATTTTCCCTCTCTGTAAAATGGGTGTAATAGTACTTACGTATCTATCTCATAGGAATGTTGGAAGGACTAATTACTGTTGGCAAAGTGCTCTGACAATCTCAGATGAAATGTGCTGTATTAATGTAAAGTTTATCAAATTGGAACGTTCTATCACAAAGATATTCCTATTTCACCTCTGTATCATGAGTGGTGCTACCTAGTTTGGTGCTTTCAAACAAATGAAGGGGAAAAAATGCATCCTTCTCCCTTCCCTCCCCAAACTATGATTCCCTTAGTTAGCTTTGTGGCGTTTGTCCAAAGCTGCCATACCTACTGTGTGAAAACACATTTTAGATCAGGTGTTTTGCCAGTGGAAAGTTCAGTGGCATGGGTTGCAAACAGCTTGCAGTGCCCATGAGTAATACTGAAGAGAACAGCTCTTGCCCACTCCTGCCCCCTGCTTCCTCCCACAGCTCCAATTTTGCTACAGTGGAAGAGCTTCTGAGGGTTCTTGTGGATGGGACAAAGATGTTGCTCAGATGAGTTTCTTACTTTCCCCCCCAAATGTACTGGGCTTTCTCTGAGGAGGAGTGGTGCAGCTCTCAGAGCAAGGGCATCCCTACAGAGATGAGCGGGGAATAGCCAGTGGGATGGGAGGCAGATATAGCAATTGCAGTTGACTGGGCATCTCCTGGCTGAGGATCCATGGAGCAGAAGCTGGCTGGGGGATTGGGCATGGGAGGGAGTACAGTGGCTAGGGGAACCTTTCTCGGGAGGGAGAAATGGAAGGATGACAGCAGAGAGGGAGTCTCAGCTGTTAACTAAGGGCATTCATTAGCTGGAGGAACTGTTAGCTTCAACAGCTGTCAAGGTTGGCAACTGTCAGAGTTAACAGTCCATTGATTGTGCCAGCATCTTGCATCCACCCAGGCACACCATGGCTTGAGCATTCTCTAGTAAAGGCAATGCAGGTTCTTATCCATGTAAAATTCTGAGTTACGTTACGCTGATGGCTGCCTCCCCCAAAACTGAATGAACCAGTTTTGTGTGTAAACACAAAGTGCTGTTCAATGGATTGCACAGGGAACAATCAATGTAACTTCTCTATTAGTCTCAATAAGGACTCAGATTATTAGCTCTTTAGGACACAGACTGTATCATCCTGTTTGTGTGGACAGAGCCTAGCACATTGTGGCTGTTAGCAGAATGCAAATAATAAATACAATAACACTTAGATCTGCATTCGGATCACACCCTCCTCAAAGCTTAGGTGTGCTTGGATCGGAGTTTTGGTCTATGCCTTTCTCTAGCAACAGATATTCTGCATAAAGAGAAAATATTCATTGCCAGAGTTTGGTGACCCTTCCTCCCTCCCAACTTTGTTCAGTGTCACCCAGGAGCACCCCCAAAAATTTCTGACACACTGTCAGTCATTAACGATCCATCTCTGCTGCTGCCTCCAGCGTCTTGCCTGCTGAGTCCATGCTATGGTCAGCCCCTTCTTTCCAGTCCGTCCTGCCTAGGTACAGAGTCATTCCTCATCCCTGAGAGAGGACATGGGTTGCTGGAAGTGGTACTAGGCCCAGCTGGTCCCTAGGCAAGAGCCCTGGTAGAGGAATTGGCTCCATATCAGCAGCAAGGAGGAGCACTACTGCCCGCTACAATGCCCATCAGTTTTGGCCCCCCCAGACCCTCCATCATGAGTTCTTCAAGAGACAAATAATTGAACTAATCATACCAGCTGGAGATCAGGCCCATAGTTTTCTGCTGAAACTAGATGAGATTTGCAGTTTCATCTGGTTTCAAAGTGACATTCAGCGTTTTAAACTGAGTTTCACTCTGAATTGTTTGATGTTCTAACCTCAAAGCAAAAATTCTGGGTGGGAAAAGAGGTGATAACAATCTCCATGGTTTGAAACCAAAGAAAATAGTTACACGAGCCCCATTACCTCAGACCTCCTGAGTGTGCACAACTCTAGATAAGAGAATATCAATTCTAATTCGTTATTTTATCTCACTCAAAACATCATCTCAATTTCCACTTTGTGTTGATATTTCTGAGGCTTCGTCTCTGAATATTTTTTTTAAGAAAGATTCATCCAAAGAGCCAATTTTGAGTGAAACAAGTTGAGAGGGGAGGGAGTGGGAAATATATGCCCCATTTAAAAAAATAATAGGAAGGTTTTCTTATGCTTGGATAACTCAAAAATTCACACCCACCAATGATTATTTGATCGGGTGAAGATAAAAGGGATAGGCATGTTTTAAGAAAATTTGAATAAAAAATAAAATAATTATAAAGTGACTGAAAATGGCATAGTGGCTATGCATAGTAATTCTCCCTCATTACTGTTTTTGAACTTCACTCATTTTATCTTCAAAAACAATAATTAAACTTGTTTCCATCTGACAGCTGTTTGTTGGCCTATGTGAAATCATCTGCTGTTCTCGATCTTATTGGGAATGGACAGGTGTCCCATCTTGACTGGCATTAAATGGTCTCTCTTACTCTCCTTTCCTATATCACTCAACCTCTTCTTCCTCCACCCTTTCCCACACCTTTCTTCTTCCAGTTTCTTCCCTTCATATTTTTTCTGAGTTTCTTTGCCTGATGTTAGAGCACTGCCTATGCTGATTGTGATATGCTGGTAGAGCTGGTTAGATTAAACACCGTTTCGTCAAAAAATGTTGATTTGTCAAAACTGAAATTCCTTGTAAAAGCGAGTCAGGTTTGACAAACTTTCCCCAAATCAATTTCACTTAGCAGCTCTCTGTCCTAGAGAGCAAATCTCAGTTTGGTGTTTCTGAATTTTATTTTATTTTTAAAATTTTTGATTTGCAAGAAATTTTGAAATACTTGGTTTCATTGCAATTTGGAACAAAACTAAATTTAAAAATACCAACATTTTCCATAAACTGAAAATCCTGAGTTTCAGCCAGCTCTAGTGCTGAATCCATTCTACTGCCTTTGATCAATACACTTCTGTATTTGCCACAGAGCATGGTGTAGATCACTGATCCAAAGATGCAGAGCAACTCTGACAATGTGGCAGCACCGTGGGAATCTAGGCTGCAGTCACATACAGGCTACCCTGCAAAACCTTGGTGGCTGAGAGGCAGGGGTTAGAGAGGTGCTACTCAAAATAATTTTTTTCAATCAGCTATCCCAATTATTTTATTTGTTTCTGTCCCAAGTTTCATTTTGTTGTGACAAGTAGAAATGGTGTACATCCAAGTGAAGGAGGTCAATGCAAGTATCACTGAAGGTGCACAATTGGCCACAGGTGTATTTTTCCCTCCACACCTCACTCTGAAATGTCAGCAATTGGCCACAGCAGGAGATAGGACATCTGTGGACTGGTGCTGTAAGGTGGTACACAGAATCCTCTTTCTAGATATCTGGTTGGTAAGTCTTGTTCATGTGCTGAGAATTATATTGATCACCAGATTTGGGATTGGGAAGGAACCTTCCCCAGGTCAGATTGGCTGGGATGTTGGGGATTTTTCACCTTCCTCTGCAGCCTGCTGGGATCATCTGGGCATATCACACTTAATTCCTGGCCATTGCACAGGCTTAGCATCATAGAAGTGTAGGACTGGAAGGGACCTCGAGAGGTCATCTAGTCCAGTCCCATGCATGCAGGGCAGAACTAAATATTATCTAGACCATCCTTGACAGGTGATTATCTAACCTGCTCTTAAAAAACACCAGTGACGGAGATTCCTCTCTAGGCAATTTATTCCAGTGCTTAACCACCCTGACAGTTAGGAAGTTTTTCCTAATATCCAACTTAACTCTCTCATGCTGTAATTGTAATTGTTTCTTGTCCTATCTTCAGAGGTTAATGTGAATAATTTTTCTCCCTCCTCCTTGTAACAACCTTTTATATACTTGAAAACTGTTGTTTCCCCTTAATCTTCTCTTCTGTAGACTAAAAAAAAATTTTTTTAATCTTTCCTCATAGGTCATGTTATCTAGACCTTTAATTATTTGTGTTGCTCTTCTCTGGACATTCTTCAGTTTGTCCACATCTTTCCTGAAATGGGGGCCCCAGAACAGGACATTGTACTTCAGCTGAGGCCATATTAGCACAGAGTAGAGTGGAAGAATTACTTCTCATGTTTTGCTTACAACACTCCTGCTAATAAATCCAAGAATGATGTTTGCTTTTTTTGAAGCAGTGTTACACTGTTCATTCATATTTAGCTTATGATCCATTATGACCTCCAGATCCCTTTCCGCAGTACTCCTTCTTTGGCAGTCATTTCCCATTTTGTATGTGTGCAATTGATTATTCCTTCCTAAGTGGAGTAATTGCATTTGTCCTTATTGAATTTCACCCTATTTACTTCAGACCATTCCTCCAGTTTGTCCAGATGATTTTGAATTTTTATCTTATCCTCCAAAGCACTTGCAACCCCTCTCAGCTAAGTATCAGCCGCAAATTTTATAAGTGTACTCTCTATGCCATTAGCTAAATAACTGACAAAGATATTGAACAGAACTGGACCCAGAACTGATTCCTGCAGGACCCCACTTGATATACCCCTCCAGCTTGACTGTGAACTGCTGATAACTACTCTCTGGGAACGGTTTCCAACCCGTTATGTGCCCACCTTATAATAGCTCCATCTAGGTTGTATTTTCCTAATTTGTTTCTGAGAGGATCATGTGAGACAGTATCAAAGGTTTTACTAAAGTCAAGGTATATCACATCTACCGCTTCCCCTGTATCCACAAGGCTTGTTTCCCTATTAGGTTGGTTTGATACAAGTTATTCTTGACAAATCCATGCTGACTGTTCCTTATCACTTTATTTTCTTCTAGGTGTTTGCAAATTGATTGCTCGATTATTTGCTCCATTATCTTTCTGGCTACTGAAGTTAAGATGACTGGTCTTTAATTCCCTGGCTTGTACTTAGTCTCCTTTTTATAGATTGGCACTATACTTGCCCTTTTCCAGTCCTCTGGAATCTCTCCCATCTTCCATTACTTTTAGAAGATAATCGCTAATGACTCAGATATCGCCTCAGTCAGCTCCTCGAGTATTCTAGGATGTATTTCATCAGGCCTTGGTAACCTGAAGACATCTAACTTGTCTAAGTAATTTTTAACTTGTCCTTTCCCTATTGTAGCCTCCGATCCTAACCTATTTTCACTGGTGATCACTATGTTAGATGTCCAATCACTACCAACCTTCCACATTTTCTGTTATTGTTCCCCCCCTCCCATTGAGTAACAGGTCTACCCTGTCCTTGGTCTTCTCTTGCTTTTAATGTATTTCTAGAACAGGGGTAGGCAACCTATGGCACAGGTGCCAAAGGCAGCACGCGAGCTGATTTTCAGTGGCATTCACACTGCCCAGGTCCTGGCCACTGGTCCGGAAGGCTCTGCATTTTTAATTAGTTTTAAATGAAGCTTCTTAAACATTTTAAAAACCTTATTTGCTTCACATACAACAATAGTTTAGTTATATATTATAGACTTATAGAAAGAGACCTTGTAAAAACGTTAAAATGTATTACGGGCACATGAAACCTTAAATTAGAGTGAATAAATAAAGATTCAGCACACCACTTCTGAAAGGTTGCCGACCCCTGTTCTAGAATGTTGTCTTGTTACCCTTTATGTCTCTAGCAGGTTTAATCTCCTTTTGTGACTTGGCCTTTCTAATTATACACCTATGTGCTTGTGTTTGTTTGTTTATATTCAACCTTTGTAATTTGACCTAGTTTCCACATCATGCATTGGTGGCATCTTGACAGGCGCATAACTGTTTGATGGTGGGAGGTGGCACAATTTAAAGTTTCTGGTGTGAGCCCTGGCAGCTGAAGCAACTCGTGGGGGAGCATGCCACACGGCCTCGTGGCCTGCAACACGGCCTCACAGTCAGTCACTGCACTTTCTTCAGTGCAATGCAGAGCAGCTTCCTAGCACCTCCCAGGTCAGATCCAGCTCCTGGCCTCCCAGCTAGCCCCACCTTTGGCCACAGGCTCCTGGTCCCATCCAGCCTTTGGCTGCAGGATCCCAGCCCCCAACCCCACAAGGCTCTATTCTTGACTCTGTCATGGACTCTGTAAGCTGGACAAAGCAGTTGGGCCCAGTTCTCAGGGCTTCAGGTGCAGCCCCTGAGCACACACGTGGCCACACAGCTGCATGAGGTTAAATGCAAGACCTTCCCCCTTCTATAATTGGAAAATCCCACCTCATTCCCAACGGTGCACTGCGGCTTGTAAAGCATTTTGAGACCCTCGAAGAGACGCTGCTGGAGCAGAGCAAGCTGATTGCTGCTCTAGGGAGACATGCCCTGTGAGTCAGCCTCGGAGACCATCCCCACTGCACCCAAATTTCTGCCAAGCAGAGGTGACACATACTGTTGATGTGAGGAGGGCACAATTTAAAGGCTCTAGTTTGAACCTAGAAGAAATCGGGGGGGGGGGGGCACATGACTCTGTGTGATCCCCCATACATCTCCTCTGCACCTTGGTCTCTCCTGTTCTTTCACTGTGGCACACAGTTTTATTTCCTGAGGACTAAAATGCATTAGTCTAACTAAAGTCTTTGGGCTTGATATAGGAGTATCTGGGTGAAAATTCATGACCTGTGATTATACAAGAGATCAGACTAGATGATCTAATGGTCCCTTCTGTCCTTAACCTCTGTGGAACTATGAAAAGGTAAATGTTGTAGTGTTTATGCCCCCAAAACCCTGTGAACTTGCCAATTGCAACAGCACTTCACTGACTCTGCTGACATTTGGCAGGCTCCAGAGACAGGTGCTATAATTTAGGGCTAATGCCAATGTTTCTCCAACTGATGATTTTGACTGGGCACACAACAGCTGCTTCCTCTTGAATGCAAGTATATCGTGAAGTTGAAGTGCTTCAATTTTCAGTTCTGTATGCAATGTCATACTGCTGGCCTAGCTGGCTTTGTTTATCTGTTATTAATCAATGTGCATTAAATAAATACATTTCATGTAGGGCGAGGTTGTGAGGCCATGAGGCTTTGTGGGAGGGAATAAGGAGCCTCTTTCCTGGCGTGGCTCATGAAAGCAAGATCCATGCAGAATACCAGCACCTGCATGGAGGCTACTACTGAGGTACTCCACGAAGGGGACTGGAAGAGACAGAGGATAGGTGGAGCCATGGTTATTCTGCCACTATGATCCAGCCAGCAGAGCTGACCTACACTGCACAGTGAGGAATAACTGCACCCTTTGGAAGGGGATAGCAAATTGCTTTCTCACCAGCTGAACTGGGAAGTGCCTCATGGTGCTCTGTTTTTCTCTGCCCTAAATGCAGAACTCATGTTAATATCACAGTGTAGCCCTAAGTAGACTAGGCTGTCTATACAGGGCTAGCCTTATGGGTGGCAGCATGGGGGACCACCAAGGGCACTGTGATCAGGGGAGGCGCCATGGTCAAAAGGCTACACAAGGGCTGTGCCTACCCTTGGGGAGGCAGAGGGAGGGGATAAACGGGGCTGGGGACAGGAGCCAGGTGCTCTTACGCATCCCCTCTCCATCCTCCTGGCTGCATGACACCTACAGCGCCACTGCTGCTCTGCCTGCTGAGCGGCTACCCACTGCTTGGGGACCAGTACTTAAAGGGCACCAAAGAAAGTTCGCCCAAGGTGCCATTTTCCCTAAGGCCGGCCCTGTGTGTATAGGGTACAAAGTTGATTCTTACTCTCCTTTCTTATGTTACACTGAGATAGTATGGGAAGGTTTATGGCTTATTATGTACTTTGTAGAGATGGGTCCCAGGGCAAAGCTCCAATCCAAACTTCCCTGAAGTTGCAGTTGGTAGTGTTCAGGTCTGAGGCTTTGACTTGGCCCATTACTAAAATGGCAGTCTGCTGTAATTTTGTATCCAAATCCAGCCTTTACCCCTCATTTCTAATATCTGTCTGTATGTTTTTGTTTCATTTTTTCTTTATTTATGTGGTATGAAATGCAATAAAGCCCACCCACCACAGAAGTGCAGGTAGCCAGAATATAACTAGCCAATTTGGAATCTGGCCATGACATTTGGATTAACAACCTGCTTTGGAGAGAAGTGTCATGGGATATTAATGACCAGAGACCGTCAGGACTTGGGTTTAATGTCTCAGCCAACCATGACTGTGCCTAATGCCATTAGATTTTTAGTAGGTTTTTACTTAATGGGGGTGTTTTACATCACAAGAGTGTGATTCACTGTTAAAATGTTACTGCACCTTTTATATACAATGTGTAACAAAGAAAAACCAGGAATACAGATGGCAAGGTGGGCAGCTATCGCGCCCACCTTGCCATCTGTATTCCTGGTTTTTCTTTGTTACACATGACTGAACTCAAAGTTAACTATCACTTTGAAATGCGGGCCTTTTTTTTGCTAGAAAGAAATAGGAGAAGAAAAGTATGTTCAGCTAAAAAATGCTCCATGCATAAGTGTGTGTTTTTGGGGGAGTGCATGCATGCCAAATGTAATGGAAAATGAGTAGATTTAAATCAAATGCTATGGAGGCATCTGAGTGACATGCCAGAGGGTTGTGCCTGGTGAAAGCAAAGGAAGATGTCTCATGGCAATTATAGCAGGTAGTTATAGGGGAGGAGAAGAGAGAGAGGAGAGGGAAAGTTTAGGCAGTTAGGAGTTGTATTCTGAAGTCCAAATACATGAACAATGGGACACTTGAATGCTATCCACATCTGAATGATGTTTGGCTAGTACTACTTGTCCCCTCATGCTCAATCTCACCCGAAAGGTCAGGGTGAAGAATAATCCATCTAAAGAGAGTTTTCCATTTTTCTACCTTTGAGATGCAGAATGTTGCATCACGTCAAGAAATTACTCCTTGCTTTATGTTGCATTAGATTTTGAGGTAAACACTGAAGTCAATAGGAGGCACAATTATGTATCCACAAGTACGGTATGTTATCAATTAAAAATATGCATTTCTCATAAATAAGATTTCCTGTGAATATTGCCACCCATTTTAAAATCCTTTCCCCTAAGCAAATGATAAAGGAACAAAATCTGCCCAATCTGTTACGTTTTAATGTTTCCTTAGGTCTTTACTACATGAAATAAAAAGTATGGGCCAAATCCTCTGCTAGTGAAAATTGGTGTACCGCTATGTAAATCAATGGGTCTATGCTGATTTACACCAACTGAATATTTGGCTCATTTAATATGGCAGCATTAAGAGAACACTTCGTGTTACATGCTTTTCACAAAGAGAAATAAGCCACTTTTCCCTAGAATATTTAAATCCTTCATTCTTTTATTAAGAAAACAATCAAAACTGTCCCTCTTTCTAACATGAACCCTTTGGATCAAATTGTCATCTAAGTAACACCAGGGTAAATACAGTTTAATTCTCAAATGACTTCTGTGGAGCTAATTTAGATTTACATCAGTGTAGCTGAGATGAGAACTCGATACTTTCTTTTCAAATTATGCTCATATATTAAGGTATATTCTCCACTTGCAACACTCAGTTGAGAAGCTTTCTAAGCAGAGAGAGACATTGCCTGGATAAGACACATGCAATAGATTAAATATCAGATTTCCCTATCCAGCTGTCCATTAATGCCTTTTGCTATTATCTCTCTCTCTCTATAATTAGCACAGCTTCTGGTTTATCTGGGCTTTTTTCAAAACCAGATTTCCTTCCCAGCAGTAGCTGTCATTCACAAGGATTTGAACGGCACCTTTTAAAGTAATTTACATTTTGCATTATTTTGCAACAAATAGGAATAAAGTACATTCAAGATGCTAGAAAAGCTCTTTATGTTAAATTATAAAATGCTTTACTTACCCTGGGTGAGACACTTTCATTTGGCAGCTGATTTTTGTCAGACAGGCCACTAGTCCATTTCCTTCCCCAGTGACTGGTTTTATCTGTCTCTTGTCTATGACATAAGCCAGCCTGGATTAGAAAGCTTTCTGTCACCTGGTGCTTTTGTTTTGAAATGGCACCTCCTGGATTATGAAACAGTGCACTAGTATCCGTAACATTTGTTCCAGTTAGAACAGATTCTCCTGTGTGTCTTAATGGTTTGCTAAGTTCTTTGGGGTCTAATAGATTTAAAAGGTCTCTTCTCAGCCTCTCTGTCAAATTGACTACAGCATTCTTAGATTTTTCTTCTGCCAGTTTTCTCCTTATCCCATTTAATTGCTGTGAACTCTTATTTGACAGGTCTCTGTCCATACTATTTGCTATCATTGTCTCCGAGGCTTGATTTGTCAGAGAACTATCTAAGCCACAAGAGGAGGACTCCACCTCTGCAAGTACGACATCCATATTCTGTGATTTGTCAATAGAGAAATCTTCCGCTGAGTGGTTATATGTATTGTTTTCTTCAATTCTAGGATAATCATTTTCAATCGCTGGAGAAGTGACGGGCAATTTGTACTTTTCCTTGTCTTTCATTGTGGTAGTTTTATCTTGGTGGTGCCCAACAGTAAGAGTCATCCCTGTTTGCAAGGTTGACTGACTGTACGTGGAGAGATCTCTTCTTACAGATATTTCTTTGGATTTTGAGTGATGACCACAGAAGCCAATGGTGGTATCATTGGCACAGTGTTATCTGACACTTGAAACCGGCAAGACATTTCACTGAGGAAATAATCACACCCATCACAAACCTTATTCAGCTTTATATCCTCCTCCTTCTCATCATCACTTTCTAATAAAAATTGTAATTTCTTTTCCCATATTTCATTTGCAAGATCTGTCATCACATCAGAACATTCCAGATACTCAAGGTCATCATCAGAAAACTCATCAGCTGTGATTAGAGTTTTACCTGGATAAAGTTTAAAGTTAGTGTCACAGATTTGAGAGGCATCCTCTACAAAGTTATGCTGATTTCCTGTGTGAATATTTGCTTAGTAATTGGACAGTGTATTCTCAGTCAGGAGTTTATTGAGGCTACTATGTTCAGATGCCTGGGCATCTTCAGTGGTCTGACTAGAAACTAAGATTTCAGCAGTAAGGCAACAGTTGTCTGTATGATTACTGATTAGACTTGTTGATTTGGTATACACTCGTCTGCTGTAGCATTTGGCTGCTTTTCCAGCAGTATCACTAGCTAAAGTGTTTGAGTATACAAAATCATTTGCATTTTCTGATACATACTTTGTGCAGCAGTTATTTTTTCGGAGTTTAAATATGTTTTTATCATTCATATTGTCTTCCAAGCTAGGTATGTTTCTGTACTGATTCTCCAATGAAGATGACATCTGTGTTTCTATTGGCTGCTCTACTGACAAACCATTGATTTTTGTAGAGGCCAACTCAGGTGAAACTAAAGTAGATACTCACAGGAGCAAGTCCTTTTCTCCGCTAAAGGTTTCTCAATCTGCCAAGCTTGATCTGAACCTTCCCACTGAATGCATTGGCTTCATTCTTTCTACTGGCTCCTTCATCATCGTTTTGGTTTGACAATAAGTTTTGGTAAATTTTGTGTCTGATTTCACTTCAACAAAATCTGAAGACTGGATCATTCGAAAGCAATTTCTAGCCATGATCTGACAAAGTATAGCATCTTGCTCTGTGAATAACAAAAATAGCTGGAGTTTAAAACTAAATTTTAAAAGAATACTCATTTTATTTATTTCATAAATGCCACAAGTTTGCTTGTCTGTACTATTTTTTCTTAGATTTTTATGTTTTGTACTTTGAGTTGCAAGAATTTTCAAAGGAACAAATCAGGGTTTTAAAAAGACAGCAATTGCTAACTGCAACAACTAAAAACCACTCTTCTATGCTTAGATGCTTAGTGAGAGCGTATTAGGAGCAACCACGGTGATTTGTGCTAGCAAAATAAACCAAGCCAAACAACAGCCATCACACACATTTCAGCCTCCCTCCCAACTCCAATATATTCTTGTTTCCACATGTATTTAGCTGCACCAAATGTGTGTTCCTGCATCTAATCTGGATATATCCATGTGTAAATGGGAATCTGCAGGTATATTTGTGAGTTTTGCATATGTACACATTTTTGCTATTTTGACAGTTATTCTGAGGAAATAATTTTTTTTAAACTGCAATGTCTGAATAAAAGTTCCATAAACATGTTACTAGTAACACTTTGGAATAATCAATTTGAATGGATTTTAAATGTTGTTTTTATTTTTACTATTTTGATTTCTTGTTTGCCTGATGCATCTGGAGCACTGAAATCAGACTGCTCAGTTTAAATTTCCTGTTTATATTACATCTCACTTTTTGGCTGTCATGCACGAACAGTATAATTGTGTAGGTTCACAAGGTGATTTTAAAAAATAACTAAAAGAAAAACAAACAAAAGACCTCAAAGTTCTAATCATTTAAAACTGAAAAAAATATAAAATTTGTTTATTCTTTTTAGGCTTTTTAAAAACACCTCTAAATTTTACACTTATTTGCTGGACAATCTCTGTCTAAAACAATACAGTTTGCTTTGCATTACCCATTTCCTGCAGCAAAAACCCTCATGGGCATATTACAAACACAAAACAAAATAAAATAAACCAAGCTCAACTCCAATCTTTTGGTTTTGTTCTGTAAAAATAATAGGCACTCTGAGCAGTACTATATTCCTGATTAGCCCCTCTGACTTCAGTGGAACTATTATGGGAGTAAGGTACTTACTACTCAAAGTGAGAAACCGTTGCATATTCGAGCACAGAGGGAATTCAGTGCTCAAGAAAGGAGAAAAATTAACAATCCTGGAAAATAAAGTACTATATTTATTCACAGAACAGGTGTGGTTTGCACAGCTGAAATGAAATCTTGCTCACGCTATTTTCCTAATGCATCTGAACTCTGATCTGATGAACCACTTTGAGGATGAACCCCCAGTGAGTCCTTTTCAGTTAAAATATCTCCCTTCACTCTCCTAACTCCATACTGTAGATTCCCAAACCTTCTGATATGTTTCTTTCCTGGCATGCAAACTTCCCCACTGCCCTTCCAAGCTCTTTCAATTGCATTTCAGTTGCTGCAATGGGGGCTTAGGTAAAGCAGTCAGCGGTGCTGTCAGCTGCTGTCTGTACCATGTTCCACTAGGAACTGATTCAAAGTCACTCAGCATGAAGACACATGGTGAACTAGATTAATGCCTAGTAGTGGATCAATAGCAATGGGCATGTATGGGTTTGCCTGGAGTTGAACTCTCTGTAGTAAACAGATCACTGCAACTTAGTCAGTTTTCCTTTCTTAGGGGGCAAATCCTCTTCCACGGAGATGCCCTGATGCAGTGGAACCAGTCCAGCTCTGATGCACTGCTTATGGAAATGCTTTGTAGAATTTAAGAATGTGATGATTTTTCTATAGGTTCTTTGATAATTTAATAGAGAATTACATCTCTGCTATAGATTTCTGTAGGATTGTTCAAAAAACCTATAGAAAGAAGCTCATTCTCTATTAAATTATATAGGATGTTACAGCAACATATATAAAACTCTATTTCTATAGAATCCTATTAGTTTAATCTATATTGCGTTGAATAGGAGTTTTCCAGGAAGGGGTGATGCAAGGTTAATTGGGGAGGCTTGCAGAGGCCCAGCACTAGTTTTGAAGGGCAAAAAATCCCCAGAACACAATAGAAGCTCTCGATTCATCTGCTTTTGCTGTCTAATCAGGATGTGGGAGAGGGGAGGAAAGACTGAATCACACATTCATATCACTAGTCATATCACTGAAAGCACTACTAGAAGTGCTCAGATACCAGGGTGATGAATCTGAACAGAAGTGCCTTAACTGATATTTTGCTCCTTCCCATCGAGGGTACCACTATACTGGCCCAAATCATGAGAATCGTGAAGCCTCTCTCTGTCATAGTGTAATAGCAGAAAGCTCAAGTACTCAATTCACATGTCCTTGTAGCACTGTCGCTCAGGCCATGTGTTTTTTTTTATTATTTATTATTTGTATTATCATAGCACCTACGAGCCTTAGGCATGGACCAGGACTCCATTGTGCTGGGTGCAGTACAAAAAAGAGCTGACAATAAGATTAGGTGACAACAGATGGATAGACAGTCAGATGGGGGAGTACAAGTTAAAAATGAGACAGTATTGTTCAGCCTGATAGGCAGTGGTCTCAGAATACCAGCTGCCTACCCATTGTCATGTGTTTTGTAGGCATCATAGCAAAGGGGAATTTTAAGGAGGGATTTGAAGGAGGATAATGAGCTTTGAAGAGGTCAACAGGTAGCTCCTCCCAAGTGTGAGGGGTATCATTGGAGAAAGCGCAAAGGTGCTTATTTGAAAAATTAACAAGTGGGCAATGGAGGCTGGCCTAATGGGCTGATTAGAGGTGGAAGTCAACATCTCGAAAGTAAATGAGAGATAAGTAAGATGGGGATCAGTCGTGAAGGTCCTTGAAAGTGAAGATAAGCAGCTAATGTCTGATGCAATAGAGAAGGGAGAGCCAGGTGAGTGGATGCAGAGAGACGGTGACCTGGTCAAAGTGACGGGCTAGGAAATTGATCTTTGCAGCAGCATTCTGAATCAATCTGAACAGGGTAAGCTTGCATTTGACAAGACTAGAGAGAATCATAGAAATATAGGGATAGAGGGAGTATTGAGAACTCATCAAGTCCAGCCCCCTGTGCAGTGGCAGGACCAAGTAAACCTAGACCATCCAAGACAGGTGTGTGTTGCATGATGGGGACTCCACGATTTCCATCGGAAGCCCGTTACAGAGCTTAACCACCCTTATAGTTAGAAAGATTTTCCTTACATCTAACCTAAATCTCCCTTGCTTCAGATTAAGCTCATTACTTCTTTTCCTACCTTCAGTGGACATGGAGAACAATTGATCACCATCCTTTTTATAAGTCCTGAACATATTGGAAGATATTGTAATGTCCCCATTCAGTCTTTTCTAAAGACTAAATATGCCCAGTTTTTTTAATCTTTCCTCTTAGGTTAGGTTTTTCTAAACCTTTTATCATTTTTGTTGCTCTCCTCTGGACTTTTTCCAATTTGTCCATATTTTTCCTAAATTGTGATGCTTTAGAATTGGACACAGTACTCCAGCTGGGGTCTCACCAGTGTTGAGTAGTGCGGGACAATTACCTCCTGTGTCTTACATGCAACGCTTCTTTAAATACACTCCAGAATCATAGTAGCCTTTTTTGCTGCATTACATTAATGACTCCGTTTACAGTCCACTATAACCTCCAGATCCTTTTCAGCCGTACTACCACCTAGCCAGTTACTTCCCATTTTGTAGCTGTGCATTTGATTTTTCCTTTGTAAGTGAAGTACTTTGCACTTGTCTTTATAGAATTTCATCTTTTGAATTCAGACCAATTCTTCAGTTTCTCAAGGTCATTTTGAATTGTAAATCTGTCTTCCAAAAGTGTTTGCACCTCCTCCCAGCTGGTGTCATCTGCAAATTTTATAAGCATACTCTACTGCATTATCTAAGTCATTAATGAAAATACAGACTAGCACCAGGCCCAGGACAGACCCCCACGGGACTCCATTAGATACACCCTCCATTTCACAGCAAACCACTGATAACTACTCTTTCAGTATAAATGGTCTTTCAACCAGTTCTGCATGCACATTATAGGAATTTCATCTACACCACATTTCCCTAGTTTGTTTGTGAGAATGTGGTCAAAAGCCTTACTAAAATCAACATATATTATGTTACTGCTTCCCTGCCCCCATCCACTGTCAGTAATCCTATCAAAGAAGGAAATTAAGTTGGTTTGGCATGATTTGTTATTAACAAATCCATGCTGACTATTAACCCTATTATTCTCCAGGTGCTTACAAACTGATTGTTTAATAATTTTCTTTGGTATCTTTCCAGATATAGAAGTTAGGATGACTGATCTATAATGCCTCGGGTCCTCCTTGTTCCCCTTTTTAAAAATAGATACTATGTTTGCTCTTCTCTACTCTTCTCGGACCTCTCCCATCCTCCAGGAGTTCTCAAAAACAATTGCTAATGGCTCCGAGATTGCTTATGCCCTGCTGACTTGAATACATCTAACTTATCGAAATATTCTTTAACCTGTTCTTTCCCTATTTTGGCTTGCATTCCTTCCCCAGGGCCATGGTTGTTAATATTAATTGTGAGCAATTAATATCTGGTCATTAACCTTTCTAGTGAAGACTGAAGCAAAATAATCAGTAAGCACCTTAGCTTTATTGATGGCATCAGTTATTAGCTCTCCTTCCCTGCTAAGCAGAGGACGTACTGTCCTTCATCTTTCTCTTGATCCCAATGAATTTAAAGAATTTCTTTTTTTATTGCCTTTTATGTCCCTTGTCAGGTGTAACTCATTTTACCTTTCTGATTTTGGCCCTACATACTTGTGCTGTTCTTTTGTACTCTTCTTTATCAATTTGAACGTTTCCACTTTTTGTAGGATTCTTTTTTTTTATGTTCAGGTCATTAAAGAGCTCCTGATAGAGCCATATTGTCCTCTTACAATTTTTCTGATCTTTCCTTTGCATCAGAATAGTTTGCAGTTGTGCCTTTAAGATTTTCTTCTCATGAGATCTTACCTATCAGTTCTACAATTTATTAAAATCTGCTTTTTGTGAAATCCATTATCTTTATTCTGCATGGGCTGAGGGACATACTGGCTGCTGCTTCCAGCAGCTCCCATTGGCCTGGAACAGCGAACCGTGGCCAGTGGGAGCCGTGATGAGCTGGACCCGCGGACACGGCAAGTAAGCAAACCAGCCTGGCTCGCCATGGGCTTTCCCTACACAAGCAGTGTCCCGAGTTTGGGAAACACTGACCTAGAGGAAAAATACTTCATATCCTTACCCTGAGCCATATTGCCCCAGGGCTGCATTTTTCTTTCAATTTCATCTTTGGAAAGACTAAAAAACCCAGCAGGTTAAAAATGTTATGGGACAGTTGAATCCTTTCTTCACAGATTGATATCAGTATTCTAGCAATATAGATATCCTGCCCCCTACACACCACATGCACACATTCACCCACCTGTATGCTGTGCTGATTCCTCTAAAACTCCCTGCAAAATTATCTTGAATCTCTTTTAATTTGCTTTTTAGAAGATCAGCTGCATTATCTCTTGTTGGGTGGATTTAAGTTTTAATACCTAGTAATTTTCCCAGTTGAACAGAGCTGCAGTAACTACTTTTGATGCAGAATAAACTCATGAATATTTTTTTACCAAAAGCAGTTTTACCATACAGTTATCATTATCTTAGTTCAGCTGCATCTCACCATCTGGGAGGAATGCTGTCAGAGTTCTTGATGTGAAAATAAGATTGGATTGCTGCACATTTTGTCAGATACTACAATGGAATTTTTTATTACAAGAAAAATACTTATGTACCACTCAGAAAACTGCTATAAATTCAGATATCAAGGTACAGTTTTTCCCCCCTCCTTTTGGGGAGTAAAATGGAATATATTAGAGATTATCAAAATTTCATTTATTAAATATAAAGCTATATTGGGGGAAAAAAGCTTTTAGGCAAAAATGTCTGCATTCTAAAAGAAAGGTGTGCCTATGTGAAGTAAAGTGGGTAACAGTACAAGGATCTCAGCCACTGAAGAAAGATTAATCATGGTCATTTACCAGCCACTGACAAATAATGAAACATTTACTAACCTCCAACACTGGCTTCATAGCAAGCTTAGTATCCTTGTGCTGAGAAATATTAATTTGCTTTAGACTGGGAAGGGGGAGAAAAATACTAACTCCATTATAATGTATAAAAGGTTTTGTCATTTGGGGTGTTTGGCCTCTGTTGTCTTCAATTCTGGTCTGGAAATCAATGTGGCTACTTATGAGTAAAGTACTACCCATTGTAATTGTGGTAGATCTGACCCTCTGTTTCCAGTGGCCCTAACCAGGAGGAATAAACAACACTTGCAATTTGCGAAAGAAAAATATGTATCCTTTTTTGGTCCTTTGATGCATAAAAAAAATTCTGCTAGCTAAACTATATTTTCTCATCAGGCTCCTTTTAAAGCAATGGCTATTCCCTGATACGCTCCTTAATCTAAGCAGACCCTGATCACTAATAACAGATTTTGTGTCCCAGCCTACAAACAGCTTTGCTTTTCAGCACAAAAGATTAAACAAGAAAAAATAATGAGAGACAATCTTCAAAAACAAAATATATAAGGGGTCAAGGAAGAAGGTGTGTGGTTGTTGATTGCTTTGCATATATAGCTCTAATGCTTTACCTTCACTGCCAGGGGAGCTGGAACAATGTTTATAGTGGGGGTGTTGATGATGGAAATCATGTATTTGATGTTTGTTATTACTACTTCAAGCCAGGGGGTGCCACAGCACCCCTAGTTCCAGCAACTCTGCTCACTGCCAACTTTGTGCCTGCAGTGTTTCTCTTTGTCAGTATCATACTGTTGGCATTGGGAGCTAAAGCTTAATTCCATGGAACTGAAGATATGAGTGTGAAAACGACAAGCTGAGCACAATCATTAGAAATAATTTGGGATGGATATGTAGCACTGCAGTGGTGGGCAGAGACTTGAACCCATCAAATGAGCCAGGCCCCAATGAACTAGTTAGGAATTTTCTGACAAAACATTTTTTTGTTGGAAAATGTTGATTCATCAAAACTGAAACTGTTTGCAGCAAAGGGTTGGTTTCAACAAATTTCTCAATTAAAAAATTCTTTGAAAAAAGTTTTGAAATTGTCTAAATGTCCCATTTTGACATTTTCAAAATGAAAATTTAGTTTTCAAGTTTAAAATGACTTACATTAAAAATTTTTAGGTAATTTATAATTATAGATAAATAAAGGTTAATTTTTTGTAAGTTGAAAATGAGACAAAATGTTTTCAAAATCCCATTGATTGACCCAATCAGAAAATTGTTTTGGATTTTCGGTTTGCAAAAATGTTTGAGATTCTGACTTTTTGTCTCATTTTGGGATAGGAAGAGATTTCAAGATCTCAAAAATTCTCATGGGATGGGAAAACCATTTCCTGTCCAGCTCTATCAAAGAGCAACTGAGCAACAGACATTAGTATGTTATGAAAATGCCACATTTACTCTTCAGGCAAGGGAAGAAAGGTTGTTTTTGCATTACAGGTCATTAAATAGTTATCCTTCTTTGAAATTTTGGCATTGTCTGTTGCTATTTGTTGCCTTCCATCTCAAAAATAGTTTATTACTACTCTTTTAAAAATTCCCATATACCTAATTCTTTTTAAACTCTCACACTGGCTATTTGAGCTTGTCAATTTTTTTTTCCACTGGAAAATATCCTGTGGGAAAATGTCAATTTCAGCACACAAAAAAAATTGATCAGAAAAATTGAAATGAAAAATTTAGTTTAAAATTGACATTTTGTAACAGTGAAAAGAATCTAGTTTTTTAAAATGTTGATTAAAACGGAAAATACTGGTTTTAATTTTTTTTTAAATGAAAAATGTTATTTTGACATGTCAAACGTTTTGATTGAAAATGTCAGTGTTTTCCATGTTAAGATTTCCAATTTGAAAATGGTTGGAGTTTTCCCACTTTGTGAAAGTTTTCAATATTTTGACTTTTTTCATTCCAATTCAGATTCAGGAAAATAATTCTGAAATATCAAATTTTCCCATAGAAGGGAAAATTCTGATTTTTGAACTGTTTTCCTTTACTTGGAGAGATAGAGGGGAAAGGACTGTAATTGTGGATAGTTTTGAACCCAATCCTGCTTCCATTGATTTCAGTGGGAATTATGGGGCCTAATGCTGCCTCAACTGATGTTGGTGGGAATTTTTTGCCATTGGCCAAAATTTGAAAACCTGGGTAAACCTAAGTATCTCAAATTATATTTTTCTCTCCCTCCCTCTTTGTTCAACATTCATAGCACTCATTGGTTTTCACTTCTCTACTGTGTTTGGTTAGGACCAGGGTGTAAAACTTCCCTCTTTGTAAACTGTCTTACATTTACATGAGTTGTTTTTCTGAGAGCTTAAAGTCTTCATATACACAGGGGGAGATTTACTAAGGGAGACTTTCAATGGGAATTGGGCACCTAATTGCCCTCTGGACCTTTGAAAATCTGCCCCTTAACCTTTTCCTTTGACATTTTTCTCCAAAGTTTGTTCTCTTGTTTTCTACCTAGACTTCATGTCATTTGTCTGTACTGTTCATATTTCTACCCATCCATGCTTCTGTACAATGTTATTTATATATAGTGTATATACTCCCATATCTATATACCTCCCCCATTATCAATCTGTATTTACCTGTTGTCTTATGTCTTATACTTAGATTGTAAACTCTATGGGTTGTGGATTGTCTTTTTGGTCTGTGTTTATACAGTGCCTAGCATGATAGGGTCCTGGTCCATGACTGGGGCTCCTAGGTGCTAGGGTGGTACCAAAAGCAATAGACTACCAAAAAGCATATGACAGCATCCCACATTCGCGGATCATTAAGACACTGAAAACACACAAGTTTCATCCAAAGATCATTTCCTTTCTGCAGCAATCTGTGGATAAGTGGAATGCTCAGCTCTACCTGCAAGGGAGTTTTGCTGATGGAGTTCAAATTAAAAGGGGAAATTTTCAAGAGAAATCTTTATCACCAAAGCTGTTTGTGGTAGCGATGTTGCTGCTGTCATGGATGGTCCATGAGACAAACTGTGCTTATCATATGAACAAAGAGCAACAACCAGTTAGCCGTTTGCTATACATGGATGATCTGAAACTATGTGGACAGTCACAAAAAGAGATACAGAGATTAATGACATGTAGAAAAGTTTGGGGAAGACACAAAGCTACGGTTGCGTTGGCTAAATGTTTGGTGATGTCTGTAAAGAGGAGCAAACTGGTATAATCAGATGCCACACAAGTTAACAAAGGTACTATCCAAGATATCTCTCAGCATGGCTCCTACAAATACCTTGGAATCAGGGAACTATCAGAATTACAATATAAAGAAGCAAAGGAAGAATATTGCACACAAAATAATAATTACTCTAAAGGACAAAACTCAACTCAAAGAATTTGATCCGAACCATTAATGTGTGGGAGATACCAGTAATATGATACACTGCTGGAGTGATAAAGTAGAATCAAAAGGAGAAGAAAAAATGTGATATCCAAACAAGAAAGCTCCTGGAGAGGCATAGAGCAATGAATATTAGTCAAGAGGGACACAGCGTGTACATCTGATCGTGTGATGTAGTAAAAGGTATGTCATCTGTGGAGAAAGCAATTGACAAAGAATATAACATGAACACATACGAGGAGTCAGCCAGAGCAAAAGATCATCAGTTCATGATAACAAGCGATGGCCAAGCATGCATCCCAGCCCAAGAAGAGCATAAAAGAAAGGAGAATGCATCAAAGACTCAAAAGATTTATACATAGATCAGTGCTTGGACAGTGGTGAAAAGAGCTCAAACCCATTAGTGATTGAAGATTAACAGAGTCATGGCTTATGGAAGGATAGCTCAAAAGAGAGACAGAGAGCCTTACTGTGAGTACACAAGAGCAGTGCTTAAGGCTTAATTACATTCAAAACAAAATTGACTGGCAGAATTTTTCACTGAACTGCAGAATGTTTTCCAAAATGGAAGAGACAATGGAGTATGTGTTGAGCACCTATGTGAGCCTGCCTGGAAGACAGTATCTGAACAGACACACAATGAGGTCACCAAGTGTCTGCATTGTAGCCTCTATGGCAAATATGGATTTAAATGAACTATTTGGTATTAAACCACAAAAATAAAATTGTTTTACAGAATGAAGAGGCTAAGATTTTAAGATTTAAGATTTGTGTGGCAATTGTCACAGACCGAATGGTGCAGGCAAACAGACTAGACATACTTGTAGAAAATAAGACAAACAAGACATTGTTAATTGATATTGCCATACCAGCAGACAGCAACATAAAAGAGAAACAAGAAGAGAAGATGACAAAGTATGAAGAGCTCTGCTGTGAAGTGGAATGATTATGGAAAATTAGAACAAAGATGATCCCAGTGATTATTGATGATCCCTAAGGGTATGAATCAGCAGCTTAAGTACATGTTAGGTGCACAAGATCTCATCATCAGTGACTTCCAGAAGCCATCTCTCTTAGGGTACGTTTAGACTACCCGCCGTATCGGCGGGTAGCGATCGATACCTGAACGTGCTCCCGTTGATACCGGAACTCCACCAACGCAAAGGGCGGTAGCGGAGTTGACAGGGGAATCCGCAGATGTCGATCCCGCACCATGAGGAAGAGAGGTAAATCGATCTAAGATACTTCGACTTCAGCTACGCTATTCACGTAGCTGAAGTTGTGTATCTTAGATCGATTTCCCCCCACCCAGTGTAGACCCGCCCTTAGGCACTGTGAGAATATTAAGGACATTCAAACGAGAACCAATGCGTCTGAGCACTTAAATGCAGGAATTCTGTGGAGGGTTTAATAAAACTGCTGATTACTTAAACTTACAGCATCAGTTTGTGGTCAAGATTTATTGGTGACTTCTGGGCATAAATTTTAGACAGTAGCATTCCCTTTTTTGTGCTTAAAGATCTTATATGCTATGAAAGCTATTTGATAAAAAAAAGATATAATAATGAAGGATAATAATAATATATTTTAATATGCTTTGATAGCCAAAGGATTGTCAGGCTATATTGTAAACTTCCATACAGCAACACAAATGCCTTTCTTTTGTTGTCCTATAACCACAGAAAGAAATTCACGAAATTAAGTTAACATAAGAATGGCCATACTGGGTCAGACTAAAGGTCCATCTAGCCCAGTTTCCTGTCTTCTGACAGTGACTAATGCCTTCCAGAGGGAAGGAACAGAATGGGTAATCATGAAGTGATCCATTCCCGGTCACTCATCCCCAACTTCAGGCACACAGAGTTCTAAAGAAGAAGAAGCTGCATTGTGCCACACAGTGAGTTCTTACTTAAACAAATGTAAAAGGTGTGAAACTGGTTATCCTCCAGTACTTCATATTTAGAAAAATCCTTCAGCCTTCTAACATCCTTATAACAAGTTACCTCTGATTTGGGATTGTCTGGAAGTGTGGATACAAAAAAGTGAATAAAAATGTAGATAATAATTGAGTGGTTTGTAATCCTGACAGGAGCTGGACAATGAAAACTGTAAAAGCAGCAAAGAATCCTGTGGTACCTTATAGACTAACAGACGTTTTGGGACATGAGCTTTCGTGAGTGAATACCCACTTCGTCAGATGCATCCCACCCACGAAAGCTCATGCTCCAAAATGTCTGTTAGTCTATAAGGTGCCACAGGATTCTTTGCTGCTTTTACAGATCCAGACTAACATGGCTACCCTTCTGATACAATGCAAACTGTGTCATCAGTAAATCTATCTGCTGCTATCTACATTTATGAGTATGTGTGAAGCATGTCAAATGAGGGCTTGGCTCCCTTAGCTAAGGATTATATTTTATTATACTTTTACCTACAAACATGCAAATACATACAACACTCAAACAGCCACATCAGCAATGTAGAAACATCTTTTATTGCCCATTTTCTTGTCAACCACGCAAAACTGGTGATTAGATCTTTGTGTTCCATACTGATTTCTCTGTCAGGGAATTTATAAACAGTAGTTGGTTCCATACTACTCTTGTCATTTTATTGCAAGTTTTATGATATTTGTTTTTGGAAGGGGTTTAAATTCCTAGCTTCTGGACTCATGTTCTTACCTGAAAAAAATCAGCTTTTATTAAAAAAAAGATGCACACATTTCTAGTCTTCATGACGGTGGAGGAAGCTTGAAAATGTGAATCCCAAAGCTGCAAAAATCAGAAAAAAAAATACCCCTTCCCCCAAATTATTTTAAAAATTCTCCTGATTTTTAAGCCAATTTTATGGTTTTTGAGTCCTGAAACATGATTTTTGAATGTTTTTGGATGGCAGCACTACTACTAGCTGGCAGGTGGAGGAGCAATTGGTCCAAGCAGTGCATTTAGAGCAACCCAGAATTTGTGTTATTTTGTATTCCTACAGGGCTCTATACTGTGCAAGTCATTGTAGGTGAAGTGCTGCTAGGCTCACCAGCAGATTACTGGCTGGCAACTTGTTCTCCTCTTGTTTTTTCTTGGACATATCGCTTTTTCCTAAAGCGTTAAGAGTCTGTACAAACTGTCTGAGCAGAGATGCACTGCTGAATGCAGGGGGATGATGAGACATGAATGCCTGGTGAGAAGTTTGATCTGTTTTGACTCATGTTAGCCAACACCGTGTCACACTGTCCAGTGAATAGGATGATTAGATGATCATCTCTCTATCTTGCACATGCAGGACCTGATAATCTACTGCCTTGCAGTCATTTACACTTGTGCAAAATTAGTGTAACGTTGCCAGATCACGATGATAGTCACTGAGTCCCCTATTATAGGGCTGGAAGTTGAAGCCAGGAGCGCCGCCAGCTTTTTTGGCGCCCTAGGCGGTGGAAGGTCCCACCCCCAAAATAGCACCCCTGACAGAGGCGGCGGAAGGTCCTGCCCCTGAAATACCGCCGATGACCGAGGTGGCTGAAGATCCGGCTGTTGTGGTCGCCGCCCCCCAAATGTTAGTGCCCTAGGCAATCACCTAGGTTGCCTAATGGATTGCACTGGCCTTGGTTGAAGCTAGACAATTTCAGACTGGAAACAAAGTGCAAATTTTTAATCAGTCAGGGTAAGTAACCATTGGAACAATTTACCAAGGGTTGTGGTGGATTTTCCATCACCGGTAATCTTTAAATCCTGCCTGGATGTTTTTCTAAAAGATAGGCTCTTGTCCTGGAGGGCAGGTGAATCCCCCCTTGGGGAGGCTAGCCCCCCACCTTCCCCCTTCTGCCCAAGGACCGACCCCTACCCTATCCCTTCCATCTTCCCTTGACCACTGGAGCCCCAAGCCCTTCTCCTCACACTGTGGCTGGAGGAGCCCAGGCCAAACTGTTCTGACCCTTGGGCCACTGGCTAGCCAGAGCCCCTGCCCAACCCCTGGGCCAGCCTGACCCCCAGCCTGGGCCACTGGCCAGCCCAAGCTCCAAGCTCCAGGCCTCTGGCTGAAGCTGAAGCCCTGCTGGCTTCCGGGGAGAGGGGAGTGAGGAGGGATGTGGTGAGCTGTGGGTGAGAGGGTCTCACAAGGGAGGAGCTTGTAGGTGAGGAGAGGTGAGTGACCTCATGGAGGAGAGGATGTACACAGTGAGCAGCAGGGACCTCCAGAGAGGGTGTAGTAGAGGAGAGGAGGGACTCACCAGGTAGCAGGGAGGGCCCCAGGGAAGGGATGGAGCAGGGAAGAGAATAGGCAGACCCACGGCCCAGGCGTCCGGTGGGGCAGCAACTGCGCCAGGGGACGTTAAGCGGGCCTATTATACCCACCACCCATGGCTCTTGGTCAAATAAGAATTAATCCTGTGGCATCTTGTTATACAGAAGGTCAGACTGGATTATCACAGTGGTCCCTTCTGGCCTTGGAATCTCTGACAGTAGTGACCATGAGTCCAATTTAGGCAGTGTTTTTGCACCAAGGGTTTTAATCACTTTTCCAGCCCAGATTGCTGAATTAGTGGCTGCAGACAGTTTGTCCCACACCCTGCCTGTAAATTACAGGGAACAGAATCTTTCTAACCTCTACACATTCTCTACTTTACAAACCCTATTAGCTCGGGTATTGTGAGGAATGAAATTCACCCAAAGAGAACAGATCACTAAACGGCTCCATTCATTTCACAGAATCATAGAAATGTAGGGCTGGAAGGGACCTCAAGAGATTATCGAGTCCATCCCTCCACACTGAGACAGGATCAAGTATATCTAGACTATTAGTATTTGTTTAACCGGTTTTTAAAAGCCTCCAATGACACGAATTCCACAAGCTCCTTAGGTAACTTGTTCCAGTGCTTAATTATCCTTATAGTTAGAAAGTTTTCCTTACTATCTAACCTAAATCTCCCTTGCCACAAGTTAAACTGATTACTTCTTGTCCTACCCTCGGGAGCACAATTATCCAGCATCCTCTTTATAACAACTTTTTACATTTTTCAAACTTTTAAATTTTCAAACTTTCCTCATAGGACGTATTTTCTAAACCTCTTATGTTTGTTGCTCACCTCTAGACTCTCTAATTTTTTAACATCTTTCTTACAGTATGATGCTCAAAACTGCACACAGGACTCCAGCTGAGGCCTCACCAGTTCCAAGTAGAGTGGCACAATGACCTCCAGTTTCCTACATATGCCACTTCTGTTAATACATCACAGACTGGCATTTGCCTTTTTTTGTAATTGTGTCACATTGTTGACTCATATTCAATCTGTTTTCCACTATAACCCCCAGATTCTTTTGTGCAGTGCTGATGCCTAAACAGTTATTCCCATTTTGTATTTGTGGATTTGATTTTTCCTTTCTAACTGCAGTACTTTGCACTTGTCTTTTTATTGAATTTCATCTTATGGGGTTCAGACCAATTCCCTAGTTTATCAAGATCATTTTGAATTCTAATCCTGTCCTTCAAAGTGCTTTCAACTCCTCCTAGCTTGGAGTAATGTGTGCATACTCTCCATTCCATCACCCAAGTTGTTCATGAAAATTTTGAATAGTGCTGGTCTCAGGACAGAGCCTACAGGACCTAAGTTCCCATTAACCTGAGATCCTTCCAATTGTTAATATTAATTGTGTTAAGCACCTGGTCACAGTTAACCTTCTTAGGGTATGTCTTCACTACCTGCTGGATTTGCAGGCAGTGATCTATCCAGCTGGGATTGATTTATCTAGAAATGATAAATCGACCCCTGAGCGCTCTCCCATCGACTCCTGTACTCCAGCACCATAAGAGGTGCAAGCAGAGTTGACGGGAGCATCAGCAGTCGACTCACCATGGTGAAGACACCATGGTAAATCAATCTAAGTACGTCAACTTCAGCTATGTTATTCACGTAGCTCAAGTTGCATAACTTAACTCGATCCCCCCTCCCCAGTGTAGACCGGGACTTAGTGAAGACTGAAGCAAAATAGCCATTAAACACTTCAGCCTTCTCTTTGTCATCTGTTATTTGCTCTCCTTCTTCATTAAATAATGGACAAAGACTTTTCTTTGTCTTGTTTTTACTTCCAATCGAATGTATTTACAGAATATCTTTTTGCTGCCTTTTATCTCCTGTGCTAGTTGTAACATATTTCATGCCAAAGGGCTGGTCTACACTGTGGTGTGTATCGATCTAAGATATGCAACTTCAGCTACGTAAATAGTGTAGGTGAAGTTGAAGAATCTTAGATCAATTTACCTCGGGTATTCACGGCACGGGATCGATGTCTGTGGCTCCCCGTGTTGACTCCGCTACCGCCGCTCGCTCTGGTGGAGTTCTGGAGTCGATGGGAGCGTGTTCGGGGATCGATATATCGCGTCTAGATGAGACGCTATATATCGACCCCTGAAAAATCGATTGCTACCCGCCGATACGGCGGGTAGTTTGGGCATACCCTTAGCCTTTCTGATATTGTCCATGATTTTCCCACATACAACTGAATAGTGATATCTTTCTAAATCATACATGTCTTTTTTATCTACATAAAATGATAAAGGCTTTTTTTAAAAAAATGTTATACTAACATCCCTTGGGTGGATTGTCAGCAGCAGGAATCAAACCGAGGGCCTTTGGAACTTAGTACATCAGGCACTGTTGCTTGAGCTAAACGACACCTCTCACTTAATCAGTGCTATAGTAGGCTTGTCAAGTTCTAGCTGGCCTATCCACCACTAGCAGGCGACAGAGTGCCATGCTTACCATGCATGAGTTACACGTATCATATTAGATCTGAGATATATTTATTAGATTAGTAGACATTGAAGATTATCAGATATTTCATAGATAAGTCAGACATTGCCATTCTCTGATACAGCTTGGGAAGTCAAAGTGAATAGAAAATAAGGTGAGCTCTTCAAAAACGACTGAGTCCATCATAATTTTGTGACACATGAATCTGAATGTAAAAAACCTGAAACTTCTTTGTCTCCTTTACTGTCCACTTTCCCTGTAAACCTTTTTACTTTCTCCATAATTCCCTGAAATGATAGACATTTAAAAGTGACAATGACAAGTAATTTAGCCTAACATTTAGTTGCTTTGTTCCATCCATGCCTTTCTGCAGATCAACAGTAATGGCTTACTGAAACAGAGAATTTATACAGCAAATAGAGCTATGTATTTCCAGCCGTGATGAATAACTTGAAATTATTACCTTAAGTGTAGTTCTTGAAAAGAAATATTTATGGTACCAACTTTTCTCAAAATTCATTCATCTACTAATTGTTGTAGCTATACAATGTTTTTAAAGGTACACTTTTATTATCAGTTGTATTACAGTAGAGCATAGAAGCCCTAACTGAGATCAAGGCCTCAGTGTATAAACATATAGTGCAGTGTTTCTCAACCTGCGCCCATGGGCCGCATGCAGCCCAATTAGCACACAACTGCAGCCCAGCTGTGTGGTAAAGGACGGTGGGGAAAAGGGCTAGGGCTGCCACGCAGTTGGGTCCGGGGTCAGGTCTGCCGCCTGTCCCCACACAGCAAGGTCCAAAGTCGGGGCTATTGCTTGGCCCTGCACAGCAGGGGTCAGAGGCGGGGTTGTGTTGGGTCTGCTGCCTGGCCCCACACAGCAAGGTCTGGGGTTGGGGCTGCCACGCGGCCCCACACAGCAGGGATCAGGTTAGTGGTAGGGTCGGGTTGGGGTTGCCTCCTGGCCCTGCACAACAGGGTCCGGGGTCCCTGCGGCCCAGCCCCACCGCTGGGACTCTGCTACTGGCCCCACTTTGTTGAGGGGTCTCTGGTTGGGGAGCTCTGGACATAGTGGTATGGGGGTGTGTGCTGTGGTTCTCAACGCATATACGGCCCACAATGATTGATAGGCTAAGAATCACTGATATAGTAAGAGACAATCTCTGCCCTGAAGAGCTTACAAGCTAAATATACAAGTATGAGAGAATGGAAGTATTATTATCCCCATTTTACAGATGGGAACTGAGGCACAGAACTATTAAGTGATTTGGTAACTTTAAACTACATGTCCCCTTTATTATATTACTACAGGTGTTTAAAACTAAGCAGTCTTCGCAAGGTGGGGAACAAGAGATGTAAAGTAAACTTAATTCCAAAGATGAATGTACTCTTGAGATATAAGGTGTCAAAATGGAAGAGACAAGTCAAAACCAACTTTTAAACATAAATATCAATAATAAGTGCCAGCAGAATGGTTATTGGAACACAAGCATTGCTCCACTCTCCTCCTAAGGTGCAGCTTTCAACAGCAGAACTGCATGAGAAATTGATTTTTCATTTTGTGGGAAATGCCACAATTTTGAAATTTGTTCTCATTTCTGAAATGGAGAAAAAGCAAAATGCTTTGAAATTTCCCACAAAACAAAATTCTGAAAAAACATTAGTTTGGGATCAACCAAAATATTTTTTTCCGATAAACTCAAAAAGTTTCATTCTGATTATAACTTTTTATATAACATAATGTAATAAAATATACATAATTGAAATGCAAAGTCATTTTGAAACTGAACATTAAAAAGTTCCATTGAAAAAAGGTTGGAACAGAATGTTTTCACATTATCAAAATGCTTTCTGCTGATCAGTATTTTCCAACAGAAAAATGTTCCATTGGAAAATTTCCTACCAGCTGTACTCATCAGTACAGGAAGATTTTACCCCCAGAATGCAGTAAGATTCCTGCATTCCTCAGAGCTATCACCTTTTAAATGGTAAATAAGATCTCTCAGGCAACAAAAACTAGACTCTTGTTGGATCTGTCAGGATTGAGCACCTTCAGCTGAACCTGAGAACTAGCCAAGTCAGTCACCAGGCTGATTAATGAGCTCATCTGGGTTGGCTGAAGGGAGCCAGCAGGCCTGCTTTTAAGATCAGCGTAAGCAGTGGGTTGCTAGCTCCTTGATTCTTCTGTCTGCAACTGCAGTAATCCTCTACTCCCAACCCCATCCCCTGCCCGAGTCTTATTTGGTTCTTTACTCTGGCTCCAACCCTTTGCTTGGTTCCCAGCTCCTACCCGCCCTCAGTCTGGTTCTAAACCACTAAGCCAGACTGCTGGCACCCAGACTCCTGTCATGATGCACTTAACCTTTGTTCTGAATGCTGAATTCAGATAAACAACATGAAAAATACTTCTATTAAACCAAAGATTACATGGCATTTTTCAGACTCTGATCTTAGATGGGTTAAATTAAAAGTTTAGATGGTTCCTGCCCCTAGGAGTTTACACTCTTATGGTTTTATGTGCCTACACTGATTAGCACAATGGGTCCTGGTCTACAATTGGGGTCCCTAGGCACTACTGTGATACAAATAATAAATCACAATATTATCTTAATGGGATTGTGATCAAACTAAGAATCCAAAGTAGTGTATTTTTTGAATGCTTAATACTCACTATACTAACATTTTATTAAGTCAATGAAATGTGATCCAGACAGCTGTTTTTAAATCACTAACATTTGCACCAAAATGTTCTTCTCCATAATCATGTTAATTTTATATATGCATAGCACTTTGCTTCCCAATAGACAATTATTCCTGTATGGTAATTAGTAACGCTTGTGGCATAGAAATCATTTTCCTGCAAACCCCTCCTGCAGTGTCTATATTCAACACAATGCCTAGTACAAAGGAATCACCAGAACTAGGATTAATTACTTAGTCGTGACAGGAATAAATGATTGTCTATGCTTTAATTAAAGAAGACTAATGTAAAGTAAGAAATCACAGCAGCAGCCCTTAATGCTGATCCTGTCTTAATCTATTTTTAAATGTTTATCAAGTAACACTCTCAACACATGCAATTTTTTGAGTCTAGTTTTATAGATATATGCTAACAAAATTATTATATTTTCTCAGAGTTTTCACGTAGTGAGTAGGAATAATGCAATAGGCAAAGAATGCAATATTTTCTTAGAAAAGAAGTATTGAATATCTCTGCCCATCTAGTATAGATAAGCTTTTCAGGGCACGAACCTTGTCTTTTTATGCATTTTGGAAAGCTCCTTTGTCCCTCTGAAATTAAAGGGAATTTTACTTGGGTCAGGACTTCAGGAGTTGGCCGAAAATATTGGGAAAAATAAAAAGTGCTAGCAAAATTTAGCAAGCTAAACAGAAATGACTAAACATTAGCACAAGCAAACAACAGTTCCTGTATTTAAGCAATATAAACTACAGTACAAATGGATTCCACAAAGAATAAATATGCTTCTCTTTTCTGTTTTGTTTTTTTTATGACCACATGCTCTATTTTAGCAACCTCAACAATCTAATGTCTGAAACTGTAAATGCATGTACTTACACTTGGGGTTGTACTACAGGGCCAGGCTGGTGGCTTGATCCTATGGTATAAGAAAATTTTACAAATAGAGTATCTGTTTGATCCACAGTGCTTCAGGTAGTTGAAAATTTCAGTGTTAGTTGCCTGGGTCTGATCATAATACAGTGTGTTTTTTTGAGAGAGTCTATTTCATCACACCACAGCAGGTGCCTCTTCCCTGGGTAATTTTGGAAGGAGAGTAGTGGCAAGGCAAGGAATTTCCCCAGGCACTTCAGTGAGAGCAGGACTTGATCTTAAGTTTTCATACTGGGTTGCTTTTAGAGTCTCTTAAGCATGTCCTTAAGTGCTTTGCTAAGTATGGATGCTTAAAAGTTAAGCACATATGTAGAGGCTTTGCTGAACCACAAAAGCGTCCCTAGTCTGTGATGAATCCACAGAGGTTTTTATGTGATGTAGGTGGCATTGATGTCAATGAGCTCACTTGGAAACTGTGGTAGGTTAAATTGGAGGAGTTAGTAAATTGAGAAAACTCCAGGGACTTGCTGTTTCAAGTTACAAAGGACAAAACACCTGCTGCAAGCGTTCACATTCATATAAAACTGAACATCTATACATTTACCCATAACAAGTGGGCTGAAGAAAGCAGAGGGGGTCTGGTGAATTTTAACAGTCATAAAAAATTCAGACCCTTCAAATGAAATGGTTAACTGATACATTATTTTGTGAATCTGGCTCCAATCCTGCGATGAGTGCCACAAAGGAGACCCTGTCCCTAGGAGGAGCCCAGTGGAATTTGATGAGGCTCCACATTGCCTTTGGGCTTTGCACAGAGTTGAGAGGCTTGTTTCTGTGCCCATTTTATTCTTGACTATTCTGCTGAGACTACTGCTGTGACTCTGACTACAGAGTGCTCTCTAAAGCTTTGTCTACACTACAGAGTTTTGTCAACAAAAGGCAGCTTTTGTCGACAAAACAGGGAATGTGTACACACTGCCATTTTGCCAACAAAATATAAAAGACACAAGATTTTCTGTGCAAAATTGTTGTTGACAAAGTGCTAGTGTAGACACCATGCTTGATTTTTATCACTCTAACTCGCCTCCAGGAGGTGTCCCACAATGCCCAATCTGACCGCTCTGGTCAGCAGTTTGAACTCCATTTCCCTGCAGCTAGGTAAATAACCATCCACCCCTCCCCCTTAGAAGGCCTGGGAATTTTTGAAATTCCATTTCCTGTTGCTTCAGCATGGAGAGGTCTCATTGCATCTTTCCAGGTGACAATGGCAGGTTATTGCAGCAAACACTGTCCCGCTTGGACCACTGTGGAGTTGCTGAATCTGATGAGTATATGGAGAGAGGAGGCTGTGCAGTCTCAGCTGTGCTTGAGCCATAGGAATTTTGATACCTACAGGCAGATCTCTCGAGGCTTGTGCAAAAGGGCTATGATCAGCAAATGCTGCAGTGCAGAATGAATTTAAAGGAGCTAAGACCGGCATACCATAAGGTGAGGAAGGCAAGCCGTCACTCTGGTGCTACAGCTAAGACCTGCTGGTTCTATAAGGAGCTGGATGCTATCCTCTGTGGCTGTCCCACCTCCACTGCCAAGAGCCCAGTGGATACTTAGGCAGGCCTGGAGGTGGCAGAAAGAGGACCTTACCCAGAGGACGAAGTCATTGATGAAGAGGTGGAGTTAGACAACAATGTGGAGCTCCCAGTGGGGTTGCCTGGTGGGGCAGGCAGCCAGGAACTGTTCAGCACTCTGGAGGTGTCTAGCCAGTCTCAGCAGTTGCTCTCTGCCAAGCAAGAAGCAGGAGACATGTCTGGTAAATAGCTGTGGTTTGTGTAGTTCAGAAGTGGGTTCAGGGTATAGAAATGTACAAGGCTGGCTGTGTTTCTGTGTGCTAGACAGTTGTCCATGCAGCTAATCATTACGGTGGAACAGGGTGTTGATGCATACCAAGATCTCACGGGAATCCTCTTGAGAGATCTCAAGGAAAGTTTCCTGGAAGTACGCAGCAATCCTCTGCCAAAAATTCCTTGGCAGAGCTGCTTTGTTCCCTCCCCCAGTGTAGGAAACTTTCCCACGACATTCGGCAATCACTTGTGCAGGGACCAAAGCAGCACACATGTGAGCAGCATAGGGACCAGAGTGGAAGCCACAAGCATGTAGTAGATGTACCCTTGCTTCCCTGCTTACCTTCAGCTTATCCCCGCTTGTGGGGTCATTATAACAGTGCAGGAGAATTTTAGAAATTTTTCCCTGGTTGGTTGCACCACAACCCTTGCAGAGTGCTCTTTTCCCCATGTAGAGCACCCACCTCCCATCCAACACTCACCATACTCTGGGTGTTGGCTGAGAGGTGTGCTTGCCAAGGGTCCATGAGAAAGTGATTGATTGTTATGTTACCAGAGGTGTATTTTACTGAAATGTTTCAATCATGTTTCTGTGCATTATTCCTTGTGCTTCAGCAGATGTAGCCTCCAGGAACACCCTACACACACTGGCTGAGTGTTGCCGCCAGATAAGAAAATGCCCTAGATGAAGCAAAGAAGACATGTTCTGGGAGGTACTGCACTTCTCCAATGCAGAGAAAAGGGAACTCAAGGAGTGGAGGGAAGCAGAAAGACAGGAAAAGAAAATCAGGAGTTTGTAAATGACACTACTGAGCAGATGATTAAAGTCATGGAGGAGCAAACGCAGATGCTGAAGTCCTTAATAATGCTACAGACTGAGCAGATGCATGCCTGCCCTCCCCTGCAGTACATTCAGAACTCTTTTACATGCCCCTGCAAATTCCACCCACACAGTCCTTTCTGCTTTCCTGGACTTCTTGGTTTTCCCTTCAGACCACCCCCTTGGACAACTTTCAAAATGACAGCTGGACCTACACACAACTCTGAAAGTCTGCCCTTCCCTGGTACGTCATTTCCCACCAAGCACTTTTGTGTGTGTGTGTGTTTATTTAATAAAAGCAAAGTTTTTGAACAGTAATTCATCTTCATTTGTTTCCTACATATTGAGATAGCAGGCACTACCAATACATACACAGCATAATCATTAGCTTACTAGAATGTAAGACCCCAAATGTCACCATTGTTTCTTAGGCAAACTACATGTAATTTAACATTGCAACACCAATCAGAGATATACATTACTAGTTCTCATTTTCAAAGCGTTGCCTCAAAGCCTCCCTAATTTGAATTGCCCCCCTCTGGGCCCCTCTGATATCCCTGGTATCTGGCTACTCAAAATCAGCAGCCAAGTGGTCTGCCTCAACATTCCACCTCTGAGCAAACCTTTCACTCTTAGCTTCACAAAGGCCTGGTCTACACTACGCTGTTAAACCGATTTAACGCTGTACCCGTCCACACTACAGTGCTCTTTATATCGATTTAAAGGGCTCTTTAAATCGATTTCTGTACTCCTCCCCAATGAGAGGAGTAACTCTAAATTCTAAATATTAACATATCGGATTAGGGTTAGTGTGGATGCAAATCGACGTTATTGGCCTCC
>NC_133774.1:22579747-22620207 GCF_003597395.2 Chelonoidis abingdonii
AATTATTATTATAGCAATTTTTGAATGTCGACATTTGTAGTATAAACAAGGCCTAAATCAGGCACTTAGGTAAGCTAGGTAGCTAAGTATGTAGCTAGTTCTGTCTCAGGATGCCTCAGCTTTGTGTAAAACCTAGGCTGGAGTCTGATAATCTTTTTTTTTGGTTATTCCATAAGCATGGTCTAAAGGGAATGTTCACTGGAACTTACAACTACCATCAAGGGTGTCAATTAGTATCAACCAGGGCAGTTGTTTTTGTGATCAGGTCAATCATTGCTCAATAGAAACTGGACTGAGACATATCAAACTCACTTCAAGGTCACCAAGGAGCTGTCAGGTAGTAAAGACTTTCATATGCTGCTCCTCATTAACTATGTATTACAGCATGGTGTCTGAAGATAGACAATTTAGAAAAAATAACTTTTAGATGAAGGGATAACACAATAAACAACTTTGAAAGCAACCTACTGCAAATATTAATCATATGGAATGTAATTAGCCACAATGTATAATGAAGTCCTTCTCCTCCTCCTAAGCAGATATTTGCATATGAGTGTACCTTAACATCATGGATGAAATCCAGGCTGAGGCTACATTAACTTTAATTAATTTAATTTTATCCTATGGTGTCTTCACTAGAAGAGGGAAAAAAGGCTCTAAAAACTGGAGGTTCTGCTTATGCTTCTTTTACAGGGGGAGAATACTGGGGGAATGAAGGGCACAGCTGGAAGTGATAAAGCACTGAAACCAACAAAAACCTAAAGTGCTAGCATTATACATCCTACAACAGCCAGCCACAGGCATGGGCACACTGCTCCTATTTATGAAAGGTGCTCTATTATAATGCTCACTCTTTCTTGAAGTGATCATTGCTGCACATGATACTGCTAAAGAGAACACAAACACCATCAAGTTGGAGAGAGAAGCCGATATTCAGTAAAACAACATGCAGGAGAAATTCCCACAATCTTACATAAATCTGGAGGTTAACAAAGGGGGTTTTAAAGGGTCAATTTTAATTATTTATTGGTTAAGTGTCTGCAATGATCTTGGCATGGTACAAGACACACAGATGGAGGCATTTGGATATCCAGATGATAGGGTTAGCTTGGAAATTAAAAATATTTTTTAACTGAGGACACCTTCTGCAAAAAATTCCAGGGTTGGCACCTGAAATTAGACATCCTAAGGCGAGGTTTTCAAAGAAACAAATGGCAATTAGGGCCCTTTCTCCCATTGACAGTATTTGGGAGTTAGCCACTTAGTTGCCATTTTTCCCTTTGAAAATCTCTGTAAACATATATTTAGGCATCTAAGTAAAAGTGGTTTGGTTTTCAGGGGAATAAAGGTGCTGGGTATACTCAACTGTCTCCTTGGTACAGCACATGACTGGGAAGGCTCCTGTGCTCTATTCCTGGCTTTACTGGTAGATCATTACATGTCACCAGCAAGTCAAAGCATTTGTAATGTCTTTTCCTCAGTTTAACATGTCACATTGGTTTAAAAAGAGGAGCCATGTGGCTTATAAACCACATTGCGCTCTTGAGATAGAAAGTAATATTGAAGAACAAAATATTGCTATGTAACAATTCAATTATCTTGCTTTCAGATTAGTAGTGTTTCAAGGAAAACAAAATGTGAACAAATAAGAATCAGAGTACATAGTATTGGCTAAAATCATCCAATTTGAGTGCCTACAGTTAGTGATCTAACTACACATTTAGGCACCTCAATAGGTGGTCTGATTTTCATAGGTGCTGAATATCAATTAAAGTCAATGGGAGCTGCAGGTGCTGCTAGGGATCTTTGAAAATCAGGCTACTTATTTAGGTGACTAACTTTAGGCATACAAGTTTGAAAACTTGGCAATTGATTGAAATAGATGGTAAAATACAGAGAATTTATTTTTAAGTGATTGAAACACATGACAGGCAATCTATATTGATACACATCTTCTGGGCAGCCTCTGCCAGTGGGTCTCCCCTGGCATCCAGAATTCAACTTAACGTGGGCTAAACTCATGTTTAACTGCTAGTCACCTGTCATAAAAGTGAGGCCTAAGTAGTGAAAATGGTTTATTGTCTGAAATATAAAGCTAATTTCTCCTGTGTTAGACCAGGTTGACTCTCCTCTTTCTGTTTCGTTTTTCATACCAAAGCCTAGCCCCATGTCTAGGTACCATCAACTTCATCATGACAAAGGGCAGGGCCAGTAGCTGCTTCTATTTGCAGCAGGCCTAAGCAGAGCAGGAATGGGGACATAGATGCATCTGTGCCTACCTCCCACCCTCAACATTTGCTTCTAGGCTTTTGTTGTTTCCTAATGAGCATAACAAAAACCTTGATGGTTTCATTACTTCCCTTTAACTTGTTAGAATAGCTGAAGTTTTCATTCACAGATTGAAATTACAGCCCAATGTTTCTAGAATCAAAAAACTTCCAAATACATATTTATGTATGTTTCACCCAGATGTAGGCACTGTTCCCTGTTGGTAGGTATGGGAGTTTCAAAGCTCTCCCCGGAGCTTGGCCTGAGTTATGCCAGTCATTCCCAACTATCAGTCTAATGATCATTACTCCATCTGGGGGAGAGGGTCTCTGACTACTAATTAGCTACTACAACAATTTAGCAACTTGCTGGCCTGTGTAGTAGTGAGAGGGGTTGGGACCTGGAGGTGAGCAAGGCCCTGTAGCAGGCTCAGGCTGAGGTGAAATGGATGGGTACAGTGAGTGGGAAGCCAGTCTAGAGTCTGGCTGAACTGAGGTGAGTGGTTGTGGAGGAGCCACAGCAGGATGATGCTTTAGTAAGGGACAGGCCAGGACAGGTTGAAAGAGTGGGGCAGTCATGGCATGGTGAGACTGTGGGGAGCTGGCCTAGTATATGTGGGAGGCACAGCTGGGTGAGGATCACGATAAGGAGGTTTGGCACAGAGACCAGGTAGTCATGCAGGGAAAGGGAGATGAGGGCAAGTGCTGAGGCAGGGCTGGCATGGGGAGTGGAGGGAACAGCACGATCAAGCTGAGGTTAGATGGGGTGGGGGACGACAAGGGAGAACCACGGTAGGATCAGACTCTAATAGGGGCAGCACTGGGAAGGGCTGGCATAGATATGGGGGCGCTTCAGGCTCAGGCACCAAGGTGTGTGGGGGTCTGGGGTACAGAACCGAAGGGACTGACAGAGTAATGAGGAGCCTCAGCCCGGGCAGGTTTAAGTGAGGAGAGGGACTGGCCCAAGGAACCAGGGCGTCGCGGCGGGCGGCTATAGAGGAGACCCAGCCGCTCCCTGTCCGTCCGGCGGTTGTTGCTCAGGCGGGAAACCCCGGCTCCCTTCTTCCGGGTGCAGGCGCCGCCTCCGCTCCGTTCCCGGAGCTTAAAGCGCTGGGGAGGTTCAAAGCGTTCCCGGGGCTGCTTGTTGGGGTGTCTGCTCCTCACTATGTCGGTCTCGCCCGCGGCCCCGCCGGGCTCGCTGCCCCTTAACCGGCTCGGGGAGCCGCTGCTGCGGCGGCTCAGTGGCGTGCTGGACCGCGCAGCTCCGGGCAGGGGCTGGAGAGACTTGGCGCAGCGAGCCGGGAGCCACGGCAGAGTCAAGCTGAGGTGAGGGCAGCGGCAGGCAGGAGCGGTGGGGTGCCTGGCGCGGGGGAGCCGGGCGAGTCGGGACGGTGGGTTTGGCGCCGGACCGGGGAGAGGCACATGGGGCAAACTCAGGTGAAACGAGCAGCCGGCGGGAGCCTGGCACGGGGAGTGGGAGGGCCCCTGGGGGTCAGGTATCGGAGGGGTAGCCATGTTAGTCTGGATCTGTAAAAGCAGCGAAGAGTCCTGTGGCACCTTATAGACTAACAGACGTTTTGGAGCATGAGCTGTCGTGGGTGAATACCCACTTCATGGGATGCATGTAGTGGGGTCAGGTGAGGCTGGGGGTCCTGGCACAGACGGTGGGAGAGCCCCTGGGGGGGTCAGGTGAGGCTGTGGCTGGGGGTCCTGGCACAGGGAGGGGAGCGCCCCTGGGGGTCAGGTGAAGGGGTGGGTTAGGATTCCTTCCCCACTCAGAACTCGGGGGGGGGGGTACAGATGTGGGGACCTGCATGAAAGACCCCTGAAGCTTATTTTTACCAGCTCAGGTTAAAACTTCACCAAGGAAGGCACAAATTTGTTTCCTTGCCTTAGTATCACTTCCGCCACCAGGTGATTTAAACAAACATTCAGGGAGGGCCTCCTGAAGCTCTACTTTCCCCGAATATATCCCGAAGCCCCTACACCCCCTTTCCTGGAGAGGCTTGAGAATAATACCCTCACCAATTAGTACAGGTGAACACAGACCCAAACACTTGGATTTTAAGAACAAGTTCTTAAAAGAAGAATTTTAATTAAAGAAAAGGTAAAAGAATCATCTCTGTAAAATTAGGATGGAAGATAACTTTACAGGGTAACAAAAAGATTTAAAACACAGAGGATTTCCCCTCTAGGCAAAACCTTAAAGTTACAAAAATAGGGATAAACCTCCCTCTTAGCACAGGGAAAATTCAAAAGCTAAAACAAAAGATAATCGAACACATTTATTTTCTGCTCTTACTTACTTTTTCGGCAAGACTAGATGCTTAGTTCAGATATAGTATTTTCCCCTGCCCTGTTTCCTGGCTGGCTCCGAGAGAGACAGACCAAAACCTTCCCCCATAGGTTTGACATTATCTTCTCCCCTTATTGATCCTCTTGGTCAGGAGTCACCCAGGTTATCTGAGCTTCTTAATGCTTTACAGGTAAAAGAGAAATTAACCCTTTGCAGGGTAAAGAGGTATTTTATACTACCTGTAGCTATATGTTTATGACGGGTGGCTGGGAGCCTGGCACAGGGAGGGGAGAGCCATGGGGGTCAGGTGAGGGTGTGGCTGCGAACTCTCCCACAAGCAGTGGGAAAGCCCTGGGGTGTCAGGGGAGGGTATGGCTGGGGGCCCTAGCACAGGCAGTGGGAAAGCCACAGGAGGGTCAGGTGAGGGTATCTCTGGGGGCCCTGGCACAAGCAGTGGGAGACCTGCTGCTGGGGCAATGTCACCTCAAGGAAGAGACTTTAGAGCATGTAGTGAGAAAGCCACAGCATGCTCTGATGAATGCTCAGGCAAGGAGTGCCTGGCATGCACACTTGGGGTGCTTTAGCAGTGACAGGTGCAGATTCTCAGTAGGTTCCTAGCTGAGTGCAAGGGTGGGCAGCTGCTACAGGGAACAATTTAAGGATCCATGCAAGACTTGACACAGAGACATAAGCCAATTTGGGGCAAGTGGACCATGTGAGCAACAGATTTGGTGTATGCAACATGTGGTGATGATCTGTTGTGATGGGATGCACTGTCTTATTGGTTTCATTCTTGTGGCTAAAATGCCCCCTGTTCTTATTCTGTAAGGTAGATGAATTATTCTCTATTATGCCTTTGCAGTTTGGCAAAGAAGTTTAATGATGTATCTGCTTTGCAGAATAAGTAACCCTACAGTCTTAAGTGGTATCTCTCCTGTTTTTACAGAGACAACAGGAAGACAAACATGAAAATTGTTGCAAGCGAAAAAATATACTCATACAAATTGGTCTGTTTTGTATTCTTCCCTCCAGGATGTGTTCACACTCCTCTGCTGCTGAAGTTTATTGAATCTTGCATTATATTAGTGTCCTTTTTTCCCCAAGAGTATAAAAACCCTTTCCCATCAATCTGTAGCAAGTACATGGTAATTAAATAAAGGGGTTCTAAACAGACCTTTCTTGTGGTGACATATGACTTCATGTTTTTCCAAAACTTTGATCCTTTCCTAATTCTTCACACGTTGAGACTATCCAGAAAAGGTTATAATACTTAGTTCTGTGATTAGAAGCTCTGAAGGCTTAAGACTGAAGTTTTAATGCATGGATCTCTACATCTGAAATTACAGATTGGCACTGAAGTGTAGATTCATCGAGTTTAAGGTCAGAAGGGACCTTTGTGATAATCTAGTCTGACCTTCTGCACATTGCAGGCCACAGAACCTCACCCACTCCTGAAATAGACCCCTAACTTCTGGTTGAGTTAGTGAAGTCCTTAAATCATGGTTTAAAGACTTAAAGTTATAGAGCATTCACCATTTGCACTAGTTTAAACCTCCAAGTGACCCATGCTGCAGAGGAAGGCAAACCCTCAGACCCCCACCCATCGTCTCAGCCAATCTGACCAAGGGTGAAATTCCTTCCTGACCCAAATCCGGGGCACATGGGCAAGACCCACTAGGCAAATGTCTAATATTTAATCTTTCTTGCACTATAGCAGTACATCAGTGATGAAAGCATCATATCTGGAATAAATTGCCTAGGGAGGTTGTAGAATCTCCATCTCTGGAAATATTTAAGAGTAGGTTAGATAAATGTCTATTAGGGATGGTCTAGACAGTATTTGGTCCTGCCATGAGGGCAGGGGACTGGACTCGATGACCTCTCGAGGTCCCTTCCAGTCCTTGAATCTATGAAATAGTGTCTTCCTGGAACCACAGTTTAAATCCTGCTATTGGTGACTCATTGTTTATTGCTTCTGAAATAGGCACCCTTTAAATGGAAAGGTTTTTGCAAAGGTATTTGGTTTTCCAGAAGAGACAGTGAAAACAGAAGTCCTACTTACAAGTGTAGGAGTTTACCCAGTGTATTGGGTAGAATTGCCATTCACACAAATATCCTCCATGTGGCGTGCAGTTCACCTTCATTTCAGGCAGCTTAACTACAGTGGTGGTGTATGATTTGTATACAGTTGTCATGAGTCCTGAAATCCTTTTGACCTGAGATGCTGCATATGTGTAAGATACTTTATATACTTCTAGAAAACAATATAATATAGAACTGGGAAATACCTCACATTAGTACAATAATCTCTGCTAGATTCATGTGTATAAATCCACGGCTTAATGGGAGTCAGACGTGTACATTAGGAAGATCTTGTATTTGTAGTAATGAACACCAGATTCTTATCAGTAATTTCCCCTGCAAAAATTAATATTTACTTTCATATATTCAGTTTTATCAATATTTCCTTACAAGGCAATCTCATTGAGGGCAAAATTAGGTATGCGTATAGTACAGAGCTCAGGTTTCTCTTTCTCCATTTTTAATTGATCACTTGGCATTCATACAAATGCACTTGACATATTTGTTTTATTTTAATTTTTGCAGTTCTCTGGAGTTGGAACAATGTTCTCTCAAAGTACTGGAGCCAGAAGGAAGCCCCAGTTGGAGTCTCCTGAGACTAATGGGTGAAAGGGGTTGCACTGTGGTGGAACTGGTGGAATTCTTACAGGCCCTGGAACACACAGAGGCTCTTCAGTGTCTCAGTCCTCCAGGTTAATTTTCATTCCTAAATTCACCATCTATATGCATTATGCTGGAAACTCACTGGGGTGAAGGGTCCAATAGTGGGTAGAAGAATTTATAGGTAAAAGCTAGCAATGCTATGTAAGAATCCAGAATAGCGTTAGGAACAGATGGGCAGAACAGAAGAGTCTGTTGTGAAGACAATAGGTATATTTGGGAGGGAAGGCAGATTGTTTGCTTACTTAGTTATTTAAAAAGTAAGGTGGTGGATGTGGTTGTGTTTGTACTACTGTAAGTTCTGCAGCCAGGACCACACAGAAGTCTGGAAGAGTGGATTCTTTTCTGTCTTGTGTATCAACAGAACTGTCACTAGTCTACACTTAAAATTTGGATCACCCTAACTGGGTTGCTCAGGGGTGTGAAAAATTCACACTCCTGAGTGCCTTAGTTAAGCCGACTTAACCCCCCCATTGTAGACTTGGTTAAGTCAGTGGAAAAATTCTTCACTCAACCAAACTGCTGCATGGGAAGGTGGATTACTTATATCAATGGAAAAACCCTTCTGTCAATGTAGGAAGCATCTATGCTATAGAGGCGTAGTGCCCATACAGGCCGGGAGGGGTGAGGCAATTGCCCGGGGGCGCCCAGCCACTGCTGCCACCGCAGTAGCAGCAGCCGGGAGCCCCAGGCACTTTTAAAATTCCTGAGCAGGCTGCAGGGCTCCTAGGCACGCCCAACCTCTCCAGGCCCTGTGCTTTGGGGGGCCCCATGGGTTGACGTGATAGGCCAGTGCAGTCTGTCCTATAAGTGACAGGCAGTCCCAAAAGTGATGGGTTCATCACTTCTGCCCCAAGCCCCCCAGGATGGCCCTGGCCCTGGGGCCCAGAATTGCTGTCGGCGGGCCTTTGCCCATAGTATAGGTAAGGCCTAAGACTTCTATCAACCTAGCTATTGCCTTTCAGAGAGGTGGATTAACTGCACTGATAGAAAAACCCCTTCCATTGATGTAGGAAGCATTTAAACTATGGCACTACAGCAGCATGGCCACCATGCGGTAGCTGTGCAGCTGAAGTGTAGGCATAACCTGAGTAAACTTATTACTGAGGTCGAAGACCTCATTATTTGCAGCTGTCCTTTATTACACAAAACAAGGCTAACAAAACGAGGTGGTAATCCTTAATTTGGGTTCCTAGATGCTATGCAAATGATAAATTTCAACAGAATTCTTGTGTGTTAAAATAGCAAATCTATGAGGGAGACTACAATTGAGCAGTCATTTTGCTGAATCTAGACTTTTTCTGTGTTTTGATAATGTCTCATTATGAATTCTAGATAGTAACTGAGATTTCACAAACAGAAAAAGTTAATGCATGTATAAGAGCAATAGTCAGAATCATAGGTGAGTTTTGTACTCCTTGTCCTTCATTTATGAGAATAAATATGTTTTTCATTACTACCTGTAATGTATTCCAAAAACACATGGCCAAATTCTGTTTTGTTCTATAAATTGGCCCCCTAACATTATCTTTTATAGTTTGAAACTTTAAATCTGTGAAGAATTCATACAGGAATTGTTGTTTTAGGAAAAATTAATCTAGTTAATTAGTTATCCTTTTCTGTTTCTTAAATAGGCTATGTGGGAATAACAGTAGTGTTTTAGATTCACTGTGCCTACATTTTTACAATTGAATTATTGCTTTTGCCAAGATCAGTATTAGAACTGCAATGTGTTGCTTTGTGTAAAAGGAGAGTAATGTGAAGCATTCAAAGGTATTATGAATTTTCGTGACAGCCTAAATGAAAGTGAATCTGTGTAAACCTGCTAAGGCCGGGTCTACACTCAAGACTTTTGTAAGTATAGCAATGTCAGGTATGGAAGTGATTTGGGGAGATGGGGCAACATTTCTATACTGGGAAAATCCCTAGTGTAAGTGCAGAAATGTGGGCTTGACAGAAGTACCATTAAGTGGATACATAATTGGTTAAACAACCACAAACAAAGCATAACTATTAATGGAATGACGTCAGATTGGAGAGAGGTCTCAAGTTGGGTTCCACAGGGATCTATTTTGGGCCTGCTAAAATTTAGAGGGATCTTGATAAATTGGAGAACTGGGCTGTAGACAACAAAATGAAATTCAACAAAGACAAATGTAAAGTGCTACACTTAGAGATGAAAAACCAAATGCACAAATACAGAATTGAGGAAAACTGGGTTGGCAGCAGCATTGTTGAGAAGGATCTGGGTGGGCGTTGTGGTGGATCACAACCTCAACATAAGTCAGCAATGTAATGTTGCTGCAAAACAAGCAAACGCAATTTTAGGTTGCATTAACAGATGCAGAGCATGCAAGTCATGGCAGGTGATAGTACTGTACCGCTCTAGTTGGCACTGGTTAGGCCTCAGCTGGAGTATGGTGTCCAGTGTTGGTCACCAGTGTATAGAAAGGATGTAGAGAAACTGGAAAGGATCCAGAGGCCAGCGATAAAGATGATTAAAGGGATGAAATGCAAGGCATATGAGCAAAGGCTGAAGGCTAGTTTGGAAAAGAGGAGATTAAGGGGGATATGATAGCAGTCTTCAAATACTTGAAAGGCTGCCATAAAAAAGATGGAGAAAAGTTGTTCTCTTTTGCCACAGAGGGCAGGACAAGAGGCAATGGGTTCAAACTACAGCACAGCAGATTTAGATAAAATCTCGGGAAAAACTTCCTGAGTGTAAGAACAGTGAGACAATGGAACAGACTGCCTCAGGAGGTTGTGGAAGGTTCTTCACTGGAGGTTTTCAAAAGGATGGCTTGGATGTTGTAGACACAATAAATCCTGCATCTTGGCAAAGGATTAGACTAGATGACTCTTGCAGTCCCTTCTGTCCTTATGATTCTAAGTGTAGTTATACCAACATAAAGTGCTTTTGCCAGTATACCTTGTTTTGCTTACTGAATCTGTAAAAGCTATATTGGCAAAATCACATTTTTGATGGTATAAGCTGCATCCATACTAGGAGGGTTTGCCAGTATAGCTATAGCAGCAAACTTTTTCTAGTATAGACCTGGTCTGAGTGAAAGAAAGTGTAAAGTAATGAACAGATGAAAACATGGGGGGTTTTGCTTCTGTTTTGGGTGCACAAGGAAGGAAGGAGAAATCTCATCCTCTAGGTTATGATTGTGGGAACATAAACAATGATCCGGTCATGCTCCGCAATAACAGTAACCAGAGAAACAACTCATTGTGTGTGTAAGGAATGAGTATGCCTGAGGAGGATGTTAAAGAAATTAAGATGGTCCATGCATTCCTTTCTGTAGATTACTCACTGTAGGCCCTAAGACGTACAGTCATGTGCAGACAGGAATTGAAATCTTAATGTGCCTTATCTTGTTAGGGATATGCACTTAAGATAACAATCAGGCAATTTAGTAAGGTATATGGTTGTTGGAGTTAGACCTTCCTATGGTCGAGGACCAGTACTTCCTTTGATATTTTGCCTCCTTTGAGCAGGATGCAAAGAAGCTGGATCTGTTTGTAATGTCCAGGAGATCTGTTTGGGATCTGATTAGACTTGAGGTACATTTACAGTGCAATAAAAGACCCACAGTATGGCCATGGCTGGCCTGGGTCAGCTGGCTCAGGCTGTGGGGCTAAAAACTGCAGTGTTGTAGATGTTTAGGCTTGAGTTAGAGCCTGGACTCTGAAACCCCATGAAGGGGGCAGGTCTCAGAGCCTGGATTCCAGCTTGACCCCTAACATCTGTGTTGTATATTTTAGCCCCACAGTCTGGCCTCTGAGCCTCAGTGCCACAGGTTTTTTATTGCTGCATAGATATTCTAAAAGCGTTCCTGGGAAGATAAATTTATTGATAGAAGATCTTTATAATGGAACAGAAAGCTGTATTTGAGTCAGTTGGGTTTCCTATCCCCATAGGAGTGTGGCAAGGCTTTGTTTTGTCATCGTCATTGTTCAATACTAGTGTTGATGGATAAGTTTTGAGGAGGTGGAAGTGAGCTGAATGCCAGTTTGCTTTGAGATCTTTAATGACCATGTCTTTCTGGCTCAGTTTGGAAAATTGCTGCAGTTTATGGTCAGTCTGGTCAGCCAAGAAGCAGCATGCATTGGTTTGGTTATTAATCCAGATAAAACTAAGTCTATATATGGAGATATACCTATCTCATACAACTGGAAGGGATCCTGAAAGGTCATTGAGTCCAGCCCTCTGCCTTCACTAGCAGGACCACGTACTGATTTTGCCCCAGATCCCTAAGCAGCCCCCTCAAGGACTGAACTCTCAACCCTGGGTTTAGCAGGCCAGTGTTCAAACCACTGAGCTATCCCTCCTCCCATTATCAGGCAGCCTCTTCCATATTACAACCAGCTCAATATTAACCTTTCTGGACAGAACATTGAGCAGGTAGCAGCTGTCAGATATTTGGGTGCAGTGTCATAGACAGTGCTGGAGGATGCTTGAAAGATATAGATACTTGTATAGCAGCAGCATCTGCTGCTATGTTTCGGCCCTTCGGTGGCCTCTGTTGAAACATTGTGATGTCAGGCTTGCTGCAAAGCTTTGGGTCTGTAGAACCAGTTACACCAACTCTGTATTTTGACAATGAAATATGGGTGACGAGGAAAGCTGGAAGAACATCAGATTAATGTTTTTGATTCATGTCTTTGTCCACTGCTTTATATTGAGTGGCAGGACAAAATTAGAAATAAGGATGTTCCAAGCCAAAGCTAGCAACCACGTCTGTCAGCACTGGTTTGGTTTCAGTGGCTTTTTTGTTAGGGACATATTAGAATGGAAGATCAAGAAATTCCAAAGTGTGTGTCAAGGAATGCTGCTAGCCAGGTGATGATCGTAGGTGTCAAAAGCATAGTTGGCATGACAAGTTAGCCAGTGATGGACATGAACTGAATATACAACCACACCACTTTAAATGCTTTGCCAGAGATCAATTTGGGTGGTGCTCAGTTTGCAAGGATGTCCTGTCCCTTTGGGATTTCCCCTGATGACGACTGAGATCCTTTTTTTTTTTTTTTGTAGTGGACAAGATCAAGAGTCTACTCCTAGCATTGGGACTAATAAGCAATAAAGAAAAGTTGCCTTATCCTGTCCCAAAAGATGTCACATCTGACAACTTGATAAATGACTAAGGGGGACTCTTTGGATAGGGTGACATCTGTTCCTGTTCATCAGCATCCTTTATCACATAAATCCTTAATAGAATTTATTTTAATAAAGTCATTATTAGACATTGGCAGCAGTGTCATCTAGATGATGCTGATACACTGTTCTCAGCCAGCCCTGTGTTGGTCTCAGTCAGGATATGTCTTCACTAAAGAGAACTCAAGTTACCTACGTTAAAGTTACAGCCCTTTAGTTAACCTAGCTCGATTGAGAGTGGCTGCTCTGCAAAATAACACTTGAGTTGCTATGTCCTGCACATACTTGTGGGTAGCACTAAGACTTCTGGGGACATATCCAATGTGTCTTAGCGCTGTAGTAATCTGAGCTGCGCTATGAATTGGTCTGCAGTATAATGTGCAAGAACATGTCTGTCCTTTCTGGGCCAATGGGGGGAATCATGGCACTCAAGCACTGCTAGCCTGTGTCCACTCTTCAGAATGGTCATGTGAGCAGCTGAGGTGCTGTGCTCACTTGAGCTTTTGCCTGTGTCTTCTCTTAGGCGAGCCGACTCAAGTTTAATGCACCACCACATTCAGGCCATTGTCTACACCAGTGGTTCTCAACCAATGTACACCGAAGTCTTCTGGGGGTGCATCAACTCATTTAGATATTTGCCTAGTTTTACAAATGGCTACATAAAAAGTACTAGCGAAGTCAGTACAAACCAAAATTTCATACAGACAAAATGAGAAAGTAACCAGTTTTTCAGTAATAGTGTGCTGACACACTTTATGTATCTGATTTTTGTAAGCAAGTAGTTTTTAAGTGAGGTGAAACTTGGGGTATACAAGACAAATCAGATTCCTGAAAGGGGTACAGTAGTCCAGAAAGGTTGAGAACCACCGGTCCACACTACAGATCCCTTGCTGGTATGGCTGTGCCAGCATAGCAGTTCTGGCAGACCCTGCTAATAGAGATGTGGCATAAGCTGGAAGGACTTCATCTGCTGACATAGCTACACCTTCACCCCTAATAACACTGCTGACAGAACAGTGCTTCTGACAACAGAGCTGTAGTTGCATCTACGTTGGGGTTTTGCTGGTGTAGCTGGCTGAAGTGTGTGGGTTGTTGTTCCCTGCCATGCACCCGTCCTTTCTCTCACCCGCTTTCCCCATCCCCCCATGTTCTCAGCCCATATCTGTGCTGGCAAAACTTTGTAGTGTAGACCAGGCCTTAAAGCAGGGATGTTGGGTGTGTACACAAGTCAAAATGGGGCAACACTTTAGTTAAGTATGTAGTGAAGAAAAGCTCTTGAAGTCTGGGAAGAGCAGTTTCAGCTTTAGCAACCTGATCCCTATTGCATCTCATGGTTGTAAATCACTTCCTCTCAGTTGTGGCGTTGGACCTGAATCAGACGAAGGCACAGTGAATCTATCCCTATGTTGGTGACTCAGCAGGACACCCAAATTGGTACGACTTTCCAGGACCCACTCTCAGCTCTGCTGATGGGCCAGCCTATGACAATATGTAGTTCATTCTAGAGTGAGGACACTACAATCTATCAAAAAGGTGTAACCTCATCTATCTTGTTTAACTAAGGGTTATGTGGCTACATGTGCTGTCTTAGAGTGACCCTGATAATTCAGACCCCAAGGTTTTGATAAAGACAAAGCAAATGTTAAGACTGATTCTAACAAACAGCTTTTATAAATAGTAGAATTTTCCTGGGTTTGGGTTCTGTTGTTGTGTTTTAAAGAAAAAATAACTCCTGATGATTATCCAGGTTTTTATTCTTAGAAACTTGGATTGGCCCTGAACTTTAGGTTAAAATGTACTGGTAATTCCCTCAGTTTGATCTTATGATCCAAGCAAGGCTGATTGCACAAATTTACTTGAATGTTGTGTATGTTTCTTTTTTTAAAATTGGTGACGGGATCATTTAATGTCACAACTGAGTAGCTGTCTCTGTTAATTATCATGGGTGTTGCTATAGACTTTTCTTTCTCAGCTTAGTTTCACCCTAAGCACATTTTTCTTGAACTTACACATCTGAATAACCTGTTAACTATTAATGCTATAGGGTAGTCTCTTTGAAAGTGATGCACCTGTGCAATGAAGACAATGGAGTTGCACAGGTATAACTGAGGGCAGAATTTTGTTTGAAGAATCTTCTTACTGGTGGTAATACTCAAGAAAATGGACAGACCATCATCTTCACATGTATAGAATATTGCTACATGTGCCTCCAACAATGGCTTATATGCCTGCTGTCTCAGTTTCCCCCCAGCTAAACAAAAAAAAATATGAACCCTCCCCTTTTGGGATAACAAAAATCCAAACAAGATCTTCCTTCCCTGTGTCATTCATTTATGCCCATTCTGTCTCCTGGAGTTCTGTAGTAAAATCAACAAACCAAATCCAGAGAAGAAACTTCCTTCTCAAGTGCCCCTTGGTTTATTTGCTCCCTATCCAGGAAGGACAAGGGCTTAACTGGCAGACTGTGTGCAATAATACTTCTCAGTCTTCTGTAACCTCAGTGAGTCAGGCAGAGGTATTTGCTGCCTAAAATTCTTTTCCCATGGCAATGTAGGCAAGGCAATCTGAATTTGTTCAATGTTGAGTTTGAGTTTATTCAGAACTGACACTTAGGGTCAAATCATCTTTTTACTTGTAAACTATGTAGAAATCAGTGAAAGATGACAAACAGAAATAATGACACAGCAGTTTTAGCCACTTTTCAGGGTAAAACCACACTTTAAGACTTATGCATTTCATCTTTCAAAGGAAGTTCATGAAGCAATAAAACCCATTTGTAATCTTTTACAAAGTAGTGCAAAAATTATACATCTTAAATTCTCTTATAGTAAGAGGGTAATTGTATTATGCTAAAATATTTACTTCAAGGTAAAATTATAAACCTTTATAGGAAAACAAACTAAATTTTGAATGTTTTCTCAGAACTTGTTAGTGTTACTGTAATATCTCCACAGAACTTGGTTTTCTTGCATATTAAAATGTTAGTGACAACTGGAGCTGATTTAAAAGAAATTTGTGGAAATATTTGAAAACTCAGAACATTTTTTTAATCCTTGAGTTTGTTCCAGTTTTTCTGTAGAAGTATTGACTTTTTTTTTTAATTTTTTTTCAAAATTTACATTTGAAAATTAAATGATTTACTTAAGTAATTATAAGGTTCCGATTACGGCTGTATCTGAGTGTCTCACAAACCTTTAATGTGTCTACTTTGTAATCACCTAGAGGATAATAGAGTTGTAAGGAATAGCCAGCATAGATTTGTCAAAAACAAATCCTATCTAACAAATCTCAGTTCCTTTTTTGACAGGGTTACTGGTTTACTGAACGGGGGGGGGAAGCACTAGATGTGATTATATCTTGATTTTTAGTAAAGCTTTTGATACAGTCCCACATAACAGCCTCATTAGGAAAATGTGGTCTAGATGAAATTATTATAAAGTGGATGTGCCACTGGTTGAAAGGCCATGCTTAAAGACTAGTTATTAACTGTTTGTTTCCTGTCAAACTAGGATCCTGCCGGGGTCCATCCTGGGTCTGGTACTATTCAGCATTTTTATTAAGGGCTTGGATAATAGAGTGAAGAGTGAGAGTGTGCTTATAAAATTTATAGATGACACCAAGTTGAGAGGTCACAAGCACTTTGGAGGAAAGGATTAGAATTCAGTATGACTTTGACAAATTGGAGAATTGGTCTGAAATCAACACAAGTGCAAAGTATTTCACTTAGGAAGGACAAATCAAGTGCACAACTACAAAATGGAGAATAACTGCTAGGTGATAGTTCTGTTGAAAAGGATCTGGGGTTATAGTGGGTCACAATATGATGCAGTTGTGAAAAGGCTAACATTATTCTGAGTATTAACAAAAGTGGTGTAAGTAAAACACGGCAAGTAATAGTCCTGCTGTACTCAGCACTTGTGAGGCCTCAGCTGGAGTCCTGTGACCAATTCTGGGTGCTACACTTTAGGAAAAATGTGGACAAATTTGAGAGAGTCCAGAAAGCAACAGAAATGATAAAAGGGTTAGAAAACCTAACCTATGAGAAAAGATTAAAATAATGGATATATTTAGTCTTTAGAAAAGACTGAGTATGTTAAGGGCTGTTGTAAAGAACAGAGGAATCAATTGTTTTTCAGATCCACTGAAGATAGATCAAGAAGTAATCAACAGAAAGGAGATTTAGATTAGATATTAAGAAAAACTTTCTAATTATAAGGTTAGTTAAGCTCCGGAATAGGTTTCCAAGGGAGGTTGTGCAATACCCATAGAATATCAGGGTTGGAAGGGACATCAGGAAGTCATCTAATCCAACACCCTGCTCAAAGCAGGAGCAATCCTCAGACAGATTTTTGCCTCAGATCCCTAAATGGCCCCCTCAAGGATTGAACTCACAACTTTGGGTTTAGCAGGCCAATGCTCAAACCGCTGAGCTATCCCTCCCCATCATTGGAGGTTTCTTAAAAACAAGTTAGACAAACACTTGTCAAGGATGATCTAGGTTTACTTGGTCCTGCTCAGTGCTGGGGCTAGACTTGGTGAGTTATCGAGGGCCCTTCCAGCTTTACCTTTCTTTGATTCTGTGATTCACAATACTCCTTTAAGGTAGGAAAGTGCTATTATCCCCATTTTTACAGATGGGGAAACTGAAGGACAGAGACTGAGGGCTTGTCTACATGGGGAAGCTATTTTAGGATAAGTTAGTGTGAATTTAAAGTGTTATACACCTCTACACCTATATAAATGTGATCCAATATAATACGAATTCGGATATAACGCGGTAAAGCAGTGCTCTAGGGGCGGGGGCTGCACACTCCAGCAGATCAGAGCAGGTTTGAAATAACGTGTTTTCACCTATAACTCGGTAAGAGGTTTTTTTGGCTCCTGAGGACAGTGTTATGTCAGGGTAGAAGTGTAGCTTTTCCACAATAACTCCCCAGTGGACACACATGTTGGAGTAAGAGTATCCAGATGGGAAGCTATTGCAGAATAGCTTATTCCTTACTAACTATTCTGGTCAATTTCCCCATGCAGACAAGCCCTGAGTGACTTGCCCAAGATCACAGTAAGTCTGTGGTATAGCAGGAAACTGAATGCTGGTCTCCCAAATCTTAGGCTAATGCCCTAAGCACTGGAGACCTTCCTTCATGTTTACTTTCCTCATCTTGGAAACATTCCCACCACGTGACTAGACTGATTAATCAAAATGGGGGGAAAAGGCCCTACACACACACACACACACACGTTCACCAAAAAGCCAACAGGTGAATGCATATATGTACACTTAAAATTTTTGTCAGAAATAAAAACCATTTTGGGGGCAAAAAAGGTCTTCATGAAAATTCTTTTTAGAAATGTCCCTTTTTGACTAAAATAATTTTTGTTTGATAAATTCAACCATAGATACTAATATACCTTATTTTTATTAACATATCAAGAACAGAAAAAAATATTTTAAGGGTCTGATTCTCATTCATACTGAGTCCTCTACATTCCACTGTGGCAGTGTGCTGGGGCCCCATAGTGGGTGTAAGTGTAATTTGTGAATTCCTTTATATTTAATACATATTTTAAAAGAACTTGCCTAATGTACAAAAAGTTAAATCCTTTCTCTTGCAACAGACTCTCAACCTCAAGTTTGTTAAAATTGTGGCAGTAAAAATGTTAAATAAGGGAGCAATTTTTAATATTAAAAAACCTTATTTAATCATCCATGTACCACTTACAACTAAACTTCATCACTGTATTTAAAATAAACAATTGACAATTGTAAAGTACATGCAGTAGGTAGACTGCAAAAATACAACAGCGCAGTTCTACTCGTACAACAATAACTTACAAAAGACAACTGGAAGCAAGTTCATTCTTGTTACAATGTCTTAACTTCTCCTTTTTTTTTTCTTTTCTTTTTTTATTAAAAAAAAAAGGTATAAAGATTGTTGTACAGCCAGACCCTAAGTCAGTAGTATCTGGACGAACAGTCAAGCTATGTTGTTGGGCAACTGGACATCCATTTCTGCATTATCAGTGGTTCAAACAGGAAAAAGAGGTAATAACCAAATACAGGAAATCTCAAGGACTCGATGGAGATATTGCGTAAAAGTCAGTCTGCAGAATATAAATCCTTACGAAAAACTGGAGTCCATCTTTCCTCCTCCCCGCAACTGGCTCAAAGATATTTTTAAGAACATTTATGCTGAAAGTTTCCAGACTGGCAACCCTCCAATAATCAGCAGGGTCACAGAGCCGAGCTCCTCTGGCCCTGGGACTGCAGCAGGGTCACAGAGCGGAGTTCTTCCGGTCCTAGGACCACTGCGGCTGGAGGAGGTATTAGCTCCTGCTGAAGGAGCTCTGCTTTCCCTGCTGTGCCCTCCCCCTTTTTTTTTGCTATAATGGTCATATGGCTTGGATCTCCAGGGGTTTGTTAGAGAGAGAGTATGCTGTCTTTCCTCATAACATAATGTGCTTAACGTGCCCTTCCAAAAGCAGTCAAATTTTAAATTCCTGCACTCTCCCCATATTCCTATAGCCTGAGTATCATTCCCCAGTTAAAAAGGAACACAACTTTTCTCCAGCATCTCCCCCTCTTTTATCCAGGCGTATCTTCCTGTAAGAGGAATGCCTATTGATGAACCCTTATATTAGCAATGATATTAAAGTCCATTTTTAAGATGTAATGTTAGGTCACTTTGAGGCCTCAAGCAACATGTAAAATTAGTTTGATCCAGATAGAGATTATCTCCATGTTACTGAAATGTGTAATCAATGCACTATTTACTATACAGTTTTGATTCTTATCTGGTAAAGGTACATTTATTTTCATGTATAGTCTTTTGTTGCAGCCCCAGAAAAGAGTTCTAACAGTTTCCAGTTCAGAGTTGGATATGTCTGCTTATGACAATACTGATATAACATGAATGCTGACTGGGATAATGGTTTGAGAATCCCATCCAGCTATTTGTGGAAGGATAAGGATTCAGAATTGAAGTTCCTGAAAGAATGTGCACTTTAAGAAAACGTCTAATGTCTCTTTATTTAATAGCAGCAACACCAATCTGTCTTTGAATCAGTGTTTTGTCTTTAAGATGTTAAAGGCTGAGGACAAGATTTGTCTCTTCTGACCATTTGAAATAGGCTTTAAGAAAATGTGATAGTAGTCAGGAGTACTGTCCTTGCTAGATACAAATATTCTTATGTTTACTCCAAACCAGCACCAGTCAGTTAAGTTTTTCTGTGGCTCATATGTAACACAGGTTCCGCATGGGAATTCCCCAGAGTTGATTTTTAACCCAGTGAGTGTAAGTGATTCTGGGTTTTACATCTGTCGAGTGAACAGCGATTCTTCCTTTGTGTTCAGTCGGTGGGCACAACTGGACGTTTGTGATCTCCAGGGCATGTCTTATGGTGAGTTGCAAATACCTTTCACAATGGGTCCCCTCTGTTCAGATCTGGGGGTGGGGAAGATGAACCAGATCATAATTCAGTAGGCTTAAAGTAAATATGCATCTGACAAATTCAGTCTGCTGTGAAAGTGTCTTTGAGTTGCAGTAACAACTTATTTAACTAAAGCCCAGATTATGGTTCAGCACTCATGATTACACAAGTTAGTGAAGGGGGTGTTTTATGCCTCACTGCCTTGTTCTGGCTACCCATATCACAGCATATAGAGAAGAAGGGAAAACAGGTTCTGTAGAGCTTGCTATGAATTGTTGTTGTCCTCCCCTCATCCTCCAAATAGGTGGGAATGGGAGAAGAATGGATGTAGCCTTGACTCCATCCCTCCCAATGTGCCTGCCAGGCTTCAGCATAGTGTGCTGGCACAGCAACAGACATGTGCTGCACCATGCATAGACCCAGCGCAGTCTCTACACCCTCTCCAGAGCAGTAGAGAAATTGAAAGGGAGATTAACTTGTGAACTAGTCCTAACACACAGCACTTAGAGAATATAAACCGCTATATATGTGTGGAGTGGTAAGTCAAAAAAGTGACTTAATGTAGACAAGTATGTTTTGCTTCCAGTGTTTGTCTATATTTTATAAACTGAGTAAAATAAAGAGTTAGTGTTTTCTGTGTGACTAGAATTCTTGTAAGTTTACAACAAAACAGTTAAATATAATAATCATAGCATCAGACTTTAAGGTCAGAAGGGACCATTATGATCACCTGATGATAGATATTCAGGTAACAAACAGATATGGTTCAAGTTTACCTGTAGTAGGAAAATCATGTGTAAAATATGTAATATTAATGTGGAAAATGAGAATGCAGGAAGAAAGGAATAAATAAAGGGGAAGAGAAAATTAAGATGCGAAGATTAAAATCTGCTCACTTGTATCCATTTAGTTGGTACCAAAGTTGGGGGGAATATACAGTATTTTTTTTATTTGTAGTGTACTTCACAGGCCTTATTGTACTAACACCATTCATTACTCCCAGTTTCAGAGGCTGCGTGGTTTTGGTGGTTATTTTGGTAGGGTAATACGTGGAACTTTTGTAATGAATGTTACAGATGAACATTTTTACTGTTTAACTGCCTTGCTTAGAAGTTTTGGCATTTCACTGAGCTACTGATATGAGGTGAAATGTGCTAAGTTAAAAAAGAAAGTACATCGTCTTCAATCTGTAAAGAGAACTTTTTACTGTATTATGCAACTCATAGGTGATGCTTTGCTATAGGCTTTTTGAACTACAGTAGTTTTCTGCTTATCATGTTACTCCAGGCAAGAGAAGAGCGTAGGGAACACTAATCAAACTTTCACTAATGTTGTAAGGACTAATGTTAAAACAGAGACCTTTTTAACATCTGAAATGAAAGAATTACTCAGTTTGATATTATCTGAACAATTGTCTTCTCCCACCTCACCAAAAGTGCAGCTATTTTTTAACAGTCTTAAATCATCCTGATTGTAATATTGGCTCCCCTATTCCCTGGGTCATGGTTATTTAGTAAAACTGCAGAGAGAAACTAACCTCTTCCCCCCACCCCACCCCAAAAGTGTTTGTTTCACTGAGGTAGCACAAGAGTTCTGATGATTAAAGAGCAATGGATATATGAGAGATTAGATTATCAGTAAATGTCTGTAAACACTGATTTCATTGTACACAAAAAAGTTAACAGAAAAAGATCACAGAAATTTATAGAGAGGCAAAGTAAGAAGAATGCTGCTTGAGAACTTAAAATTTGATTGAAGGATATTTACTTGTGATGTTGACAAATTGTGTTTTTAGTGGTTATAAAGCTTCAACTTTTTGAATCTCAACATTTACTGTAATTAAATAATTATCTGACCTCCCCCAATTTCCTGGAACTGTGAACATTCCAATTGATAAAAATTGGAAAAATGCTTAAAACTCAATAGTTTTTGCAGAACTGTGAAAACTAAGATAGATACAAATAAAACATCTTACAAATAAATTATCCATTGAAATTACACCTCTACCCTGATATAATGCTGTCCTCGGGAGCCAAATAATCTTACTGCGTTATAGGTGAAACTGCATTATATCAAACTTGCTTTGATCCGCCGAAGTGCGCAGCCCCGCCCTCCAGAGCGCTGCTTTACCGCATTATATTCGAATTTGTGTTATATCGAGTTGCATTATATTGGGGTAGAGGGGTGTCTCTCTGTTATCAATTCTTACATAAGTGAGGGAGGAAAGTATTATTTTGGCTCCATATGTAACAAAATTGATTTATTCAATTTATGGGCCAGATTCTCACTTGGTGTATCACCACCGAAGTCAATTAAGCTACACCACTTTACACCAGCTGAAGATCTGGTCCATTATTCATAGCAGTCCAAACTGAACTCACTCTCTCGCATGCTCTGTGTTAATACATACATACAGAGAAAAGAGAAAATTTAAGATTACAAACAGATAACAGTCGCTCTTTTCTCTAGGGACCAGTATGCATGGCTGGAGGATTGGAAAACCGATCCTCCTTTTATCCAGATTTTTCTTGGCAATTCATGTTGGAAATAATACTGTTAAGGACCTGATTTTGAGTACTTTCTGCAAGCTTCTAAGCACTCTTAGCTCCTGTTGAAGTCATCAGGAGGTTTAAGGCACTTAGGACATTGCAGATGCAGCTCTGTATCTCCCACGATTGGGATCAGTAGTATATGTTGCCAACATATCACTTTCTGCATGCTTTTATGTATATATTCTATCTGCTGCAGCTAGACCTGATAAAGGATTCTTAGAGTGAGATTTAGGTAGAAGATTTCACTGAGGATATCCTCAGCATCTAAAAAGAAGTGCACCACCATTGAAATGTCTCTTATAGGTTCTGTTTACCTGAACAAGTAACATTATATTCAATAGCATTAGTTGACAACTCTCAATAATGTTATAAGCCCCAGTGCCATTTTGTGATCTATTATAGGACAGTAATCCAAACCACAGAATATTCAAGGCTGAATACTCTTCTGTAGGAAGCTCCTCCAGTGTTATGAATTGAATGCTCATGATGTACTGCCACCACAGCATGCAGGGATCAGCATCTTAACTCTGAAAATTTGACAGCTGCTGTTACTGAACCAGAATTACAGCTGTTTGCTACAGAAACCAGATGCAGTTCAGATTCTGACCCTTTTCGGTGCCCCCAAAGTATATTTTCAGTGCAGTGGAGTATATTATGCTTTAAGGGTATACTATGGTTGTCTTTATTTGCTGGTTTTGACTTTCAGTGAAACAAGAGTAAGCATTACCAACGCAAAATATTTTGACTACAGATAAACCAAACATAGGATTTTGGTTTTGCTTGTTAAAAACAAAAACCCCTAATCCAGGACACAACTTGCCTGCTTGCCTACATTCTTGCGGTTCAGATAAAATGAAATCCAGATTCAAACAACTCTTTGTTTATTTTTACAAGACCCCAAAACCCAGCTGACATGGTTGTGTATAACCAAAACCAAGTCTTCCTGTTTCACCTTCAATACTTATTTGACATAACATTTATATATTAGATTCGCTCTGGGACCCACTGCCGAAGTGCCCCGAAGATCCGCGGCAGGGAGTCCTTCCGCTTTAGCACCCGCCGCCAAAGAGTTGGGTCTTCGGTGGTAATTCAGCAGCGGGGGCCCCCTGCTGCGGGTCTTTGGGGCACTGCGGCAGTGGGTCCTAGAGTAGAAGGCCAGCTGCTGCTGAGGACCCCAGGTCCCCTGAATCCTCTGAGCGGCCCTGATCTGAGACACATTTAAAACTGAAGAGAGGGATTTTAAAATTAAATGGTTAACGCTGGGGCTACACAAGAAATTCATTCTGTAGATTTCACGATCAGTGGTTTAAATATAAAGCAATAGAAGTTACACTTTTGGACTATTTACTTATACCCCCTTCACCCTCTCAACGTAGGCTTGCCATTCAAGTTACAGGGAGTTCTGCGGACATGCAGCAAAAATCAACGCAATAGTTGGTACGCTTCAAGGTAATCATTTCACCACTTCACCAGAATTTATAGACTCATAGACTCGTAGGTCAGAAGGGACCAATATGATCATCTAGTCTGACCTCCTGCACAAAGCAGGCCACAGAACCCTACCCATCCACTTCTATAAAACCCCCTAACCTATGTCCGAGTTATTGAAGTCTTCAAATTGTGGTTTGAAGACCTCAAGCAGAGAATCCACCAGCAAGTGACCCTGCCCCACGCTGCAGAGGGAAGGAAAAACCCAGGGCCTCTGCCATCTGCCCTGGGGAAAATTCCCGACCAATGATGGCGAATCGGCTAAACCCTGAGCATGTGGGCAAGCTCCCCAGCACACCAGGAAGAATCTCATGAGTAACTCTGATCCCATCCCATCCACACAAGCATTGGCAATTATCTGCTATATCACAAGAATCAATTGCCAAAATTACTGTCCTTCATATCATCCCTCTCCATAAACTTAATCAAGCTTAGTCTTAGAAGCAGATATGTTTTTGCCTCACTCCCCTTGGCACCTGTTCCAGAACTTCACTCCTCGTAGGTGTTAGAAACCTTCTCTAATTTCAAGTTAAACTTCCTAGTGCCCAGTTTTACCCATTTTCCTTTGTCACATTGTACTAGCTTATTAATTCTCTCCTCCCTAATTTATCCTCATATATTTATAAGAGCAAATATCTCCCTTCACTTTCTTTGGTAGTAAACAAGCAGCTCTTTGATCTCCTTTCATAAGACAGTGTTCCATTCCGGTCATCCCGGTAGCCTCTTCTACACCTGTTCCAGTTTGAATCATCTTCTCTAAACATTGAGACCAGAACTGCACCACTATATTCCAGTGAGGTCTCACAGCTTCTTATAATGGGCAAACCTCGTTATCTTAACACCTCATCTCTCTCACAACAACCAATCTGCGACGAACGTCGAGGAGGACTCGGGAAGGATGAGGTAACACACAAAAGAGATGAGACGGTGTGATGTTGGACAGACGCTGAGTGTGTAATTTAAGAGCTGGTGAGCACTTCCCACGTCGGAATACTGTGTGCATTTGGTCTTCCTCACCATCATTTTAAGAAGGATGAATTCAATACTGAACAGGTTCAGAGGACGGGCTAACCAGGATGATCCGAGGATGGAAACCTGCCGATTATGAAAGGAGACTCAAAGAGTTGTTGCTGTTTAGCCTAGCCAAAGAAACTCCGGGGGATTCCTTGCTCTATTAATAATATACTAGGGGAATTACATTAGGCTGGAGTGGAGAGGATTATTTAAGCTTAGTACTAATGGTAGAACATTGGCAAGGACAGAATGGGGTACAAACTGACACTAGGTTAAGTTAGACTTAAAATTAGACGAAGGTTTCCTACCATTAGAGGAGTGAAGTTCTGGAAATAGCCTTCAAGGGGAGTAGTGGGGCAAAAGACATATCTGGCTTAGCTAGCTTGTACAGTTTAGGAAGGGTATGCAATATGACAGGCGTTATTTTTCGTGCGCAATTGTTCTTGCGGATTATAGCAGATAAGTTGTGTCAATGGTCTGCGATGATGTTGGATGGGATGGATCAGGTACTGCAGAGATTTCTTCCTGACTGCTGGCTGGGAGCCTTGCCACCTGCTCAGGGTTTAGCCGATCGCCATATATAGTTGGTCGGGAAGGAATTTTCCTCCAGGCAGATTGGCAGAGCCCTGGAGTTTTTCGCTCTCCCTGCAGCGTGGGGCATTGGGTCACTTGCTGGTGGTTCTCTGCTTGTGAGGTCTTCAAACCACAATTGAAAACTTCACATAACTTGGACATAGGTTAGGGGTTATAGAAGTGGATGGGTAGGGTCTGTGGCCTGCTTTGTGCAGGAGGTCAGACTAGATGATCATATTGGTCCCTTCTGACCTACGAGTCTATGAGTCTATAAATTCTGGTGAAGTGAGTGAAATGATTACCTTGAAGCGTACCAACTATTGGCGTTGATTTTTGCTGCATTCCGCAGAACTCCCTGTACTTGAATGGCAGCCTACGTTGAGAGGGTGAAGGGGTATAAGTAAATAGTCCAAATGTGTAACTTCTATTGCTTTATTTTATAAACCACTGATCGTGAAATCTACAGAATGAATTTCTTGTTAGCCCAGCGTTAACCATTTATTTTAATCCCTCTCTCAGTTAAAATGTGTCTCAGATCAGGGCGCTCACGGTAGATTCAGGGACCCTGGGGTCCTCAGCAGCAGTGGTAGGTAAATTAGATCTACTGCATTTCCTTTGTCTAAATAATCTGTCACCTTCTCGAAGAAGGAGATCAGGTTGGTTTGGCACTATCTACCTCTAGTAAAACCATGTTGTAATTTGTCCCAATTACCATTGACCTCAATGTCCTTTACTACTTTCTCCTTCAATATTTTTTCCAAGACCTTACATACTACTTCTAGATTACACTAGCATCAGCTTTTAATGAAAATTAAATTCCTTAGTGTCTCATTAAAAATGTGCAGCAACCCTTTTCTAGTTGTTTAATTAAGGTGTACAAGCACATACACAGCAAAGTTAACCCAGAAGAGAGCACTGTCAAGGCCCTCTGTGTGTATCAGTTATGTACCCACAGTGGAATTACAGAGGTAGCCCACTTCTTTTACGTCAGATACAAAATTCAAAGTGGTCCAATACTCCTGCAGAGGGACCCAGTACACAGCAGTAGCTACTAAGAATGGTGATTGTGGAGAGTTGCATTGCAGCCCCCATGACCTGCCCGCAGGGATGTGCATGCATGAACTAAATTCCTCTCACCACCAATTGACTTTGTTGCAGATGGCTGGAAGTGAAAATTTTAGGGGGTTACAGTGAAACTGCAATAATGTCACCAAGTTTAGTGTGTCAATATTTCTTTAATTCAAATAGGTTTGACAGTGAATCTATTAACAAGAGAATTAATGGGCTGTTCTATAGTACTAGAAGTGCCTCATAAACACCACTCACCTCTTTGTTCTAACTCATAGATAAAGTTTCTTCTTAAACAAAACTGTTCACAATGTATTAGGATAGAAACTGATAAAATATCAAGATTAAATATTTCTACTATACATACAGAAGCAACTTCACTGAGAGGAATTCAAATATGCATGGGATGTCTGGTACCATTTAAAAAACCCCACAACAATAGCAAGTTCAGACTTCCCCAGAGAGAATATATCATAAAGCTTTTGGCTCAGCTGTTGTGGTCACTCATTTCAATGTGTTTAGATTAAAGGTCCAGAATATGCAGACAGATGTTGGCATCTAATCTGTCAATCACTTGTGGATTAAGGGCTCATAACAATATGTATTGTATGCATTGACTGCCTTTGGTCTCCCTTTGTCCCATTCTACAATGTCTGAGCACCACAGCATGTACAGCACGGTGTATTTCAGGGATCCTACAACACACAATGCTTGAGCCAGAGATAAGAGAGTTAAAGACTAACTGGAAGCTTCAACCAATTTTCACAATGGCTGTGGAGGACGACTGATTTCTGCATAAAAAGTAATAGAATGTGATTTCCCCATGCAAAGCTCGCTGCTGGGGAAGGAAATGAACCACTGTAAAGGCTGGCAGGCCTAACATTCAGCTTTCAACACTGGTCAACTTAAAAACCTATGCAGACACTTGCTAAGACTATTGTTGTTATTGAACTGCAGAAACACACACCTACGTGAGGAAGTCACACTGACAGTTTAGTACTTTATATCAGCTTGCAGCTGTTTATTGGTTCAGACACTTTCATTGCAGAATTCTGTCATAGAATCATAGACTTTAAGGTCAGAAGGGACCCTTATGATCATCTAGTCTGACCTCCTCCATAACGCAGGTCACAGAATCTCACTCACTCACTCTTGAAACAAACCCCTAACCTATATCTGAGCCACTGAAGTCCTCAATCATAGTTTAAAGATTTCAAGGTGCAGAGAATCCTCCAGCAAGTGACCCTTGCCCCACGCTGCAGAGGAAGGCAAAAAAAACCCAGGGCCTCTGCCAATCTGCCCTGGGGGGAAATTGCCATATTTGGGGTCGGGAAGGAATCGGCTAAACCCTGAGCATGTGGGCAAGACTCACCAGCTAGACACCCAGGAAAGAATTCTCTGTAGTAACTCAGATCCCATCCCATCACAAGCCATTGGGCATATTTACTGCTAATAGTCAAAGATCGATTAATTGCCAAAATTAGGCTATCCCATCATACCATCCCCTCCATAAACTTATCAAGCTTAGTCTTGAAGCCAGATATGTTTTTTGCCTCCACTGCTCCCCTTGGCACACTGTTCCAGAACTTCACTCCTCTGATGGTTAGAAACCTTCTTCTAATTTCAAGTGTTAACTTCCTGATGGCCAGTTTATATCCATTTGTTCTCATGTCCACATTGGTACTGAGCTTAAATAATTCCTCTCCCTCCCTAATATTTATCCCTCTGATGTATTTATAGAGGGCAATCATATCTCCCTTCAACCTTCTTTTGGTTAGGATAAACAAGCCGAGCTCTTTGAGTCTCCTTTCATAAGACAGGTTTTCCATTCCTTGGGTCATCCTAGTAGCCCTTCTCTATACCTGTTCCAGTTTGAATTCATTCTTCTTAAACATTGAGACCAGAACTGCACACAATATTCCAGATGAGGTCTCACCAGTGCTTTGTATAATGGGGCAAACACCTCGTTATCTCTACTGGAAATACCTCACCTGATGCATCCCAAGACCACATTAGCTTTTTTTCACAGCCATATCATATTGGCGACTCATAGTCATCCTGTGATCAACCAATACTCCGAGGTCCTTCTCCTCCTCTTACTTGCAACTGATGTGTCCCCAGCTTATAACCAAAATTCTTTTAATCCCTAAATGCATGACCTTGCACTTTTTACTATCAAATTTCATCCTATTACTTTTACTCCAGTTTACAAGGTCATCCAGATTTTCCTGTAAGATATCCTGGTGCTCCTCTGTATTGGCAATACCTCCCAGCTTTGCGTCATCCGCAAACTTTATTAGCATATTCCCACTTTTTGTGCCAAGGTCAGTAATAAAAAGATTAAATAGGATTGGTCCCAAAACTGATCCTTGAGGAAATCCACTAGTAACCTCCCTCCAGCCTGACAGTTCACCTTTCAGTACCTGTTGTAGTCTCCCCTTTAACCAGTTCCTTATCCACCTCTCAATTTTCATATTAAACCCTAACTTTTCCAATTTAGCTAATAATTCCTCATGTGGAGCCATATCAAATGCCTCACTGAAATCGAGGTAAATTAGATCCACTGCATTTCCTTTGTCTAAAATCTCTGTTATCTTCTCAGAGAAGGAGATTAGGTTGGTTTGGCACGATTTACCTTTTATAAATCCATACTGTATTTTGTCCCAATTACCGTTGACCTCAATGTCCTTAACTACTTTCTCCTTCAAAATTTTTTCCAAGATCTTGCATACTACGGATGTCAAACTAACAGGGTTGTAGTTACTCAGATCACTTTTTTAACCTTTCTTAAAAATTGGAACTATGTTAGCAATTCTCCACTCATACGGTACAACCCTTGAGTCTACAGATTCATTAAAAATTCTTGCTAATGGGCTTGCAATTTCATGTGCCAGTTCCTTTAATATTCTTAGATGAAGATTATCTGGGCCCCCTGTTTTAGTCCCATTAAGCTGTTCATGTTTGGCTTCTACCTCAGATATGGTTATATCTACCTCCATATCCTCATTCCCATTTATCACCCCAGCATTATCACCCTGCTATTAGCTCCTCATTAAAGATGGAGGCAAAGTATTTGTTTAGCTATTGGGCCAGGCCTAGATTATCCTTAACCTCCACTCCATCCTCAGTGTTTAGTGGTCCCACTTCTTCGTTCTTTGTTTTCTTCTTATTTATATGGCTATAAAACCTTTTACTGTTGGTTTTAATTCCCTTTGCAAGGTCCAACTGTACATGACTTTTGGCCTCTCTCACTTTATCCCTACATATTCTGACCTCAATAAGGTAGCTTTCCTTGCTGATCCCTCCCATCTTCCACTCCTTGTAGGCTTTCTGCTTTTTCTTAATCACATCTTTGAGATGCTTGCTCATCCAGCTTGGTCTGCAACTCCTGCCTATGATTTTTTCCGCCTTTCTTTGTATGCAGACTTCTGATAGTTTCTGCAACTTTGACTTGAAGTAATTCCAGGCCTCCTCCACCTTTAGATCCACAAGTTCTTCAGTTCAATCCGCTTTCCTCGTGGCCTAATAGACATCTGTATGTTTCCAAGTTCTTTGGCTTAGTACAAATTTAAAACTATGTCTCCCTGTCTGTGGATGATGTGAGGCAAAACAGTTGTACCACACATGCTTCAAGTTCTAGAGTCATAACCGGAGTTCATTTGCTGCAATTCTACAGCTGCAGAAATTATCGTTTATCCACTGTCCCACAAAATCCAAGTCAAACTGCTTCTCTAACTAGTCAAAGAATTAGTAAGGGTTAGCATTAGTTATAAGTGGAGGGGTTCAAAGCCTCCTTCCAGGGTGTTTATGTCCTGAGTGCTCAACATATAAAAGAAGTAGGAGTGCAGCAAACATGCCAACCCAGGGCCACTGAAAGTTGCTGCCTCTTTCTTTGGCTTCAGTATTTCTTATTTAAATTTAATCAGAGCCCAATGGATGGCACCTTAGTTGCTTAGCTTAAGATACAGAAATGGTGCAAGATTTGTCCTTTCTATCCTCTGGTGGAGCAGGGTTAGGGGGATGGGGGGAAAACATTTCTTAGGTAAAGTTGCGAGCGGAGATTTTCAAAAAAGCCTAAGGAAATCAGGTGTCCAACTCCCATTAGGGATGTAAATAGTGTTTTAAAAAGGTAAACGTTTAAAGTATTAAAATTGTACCGTTTAATCATTAGGCTCTGCACTCGCCGGGAATCCTGGTTGCCGCCCCAGCACCCGGAGACTCCAGTCACTGCTGGGCCCGTGCTTGGAATCCTGGCTGCTACCCTGTGTGCCTGGGGTCCCAGCTGCCGCCCCGCGCAGAGCCCCAGGCATGGGGCTGGCAGCTGCCAGGATCCGTAGCGCATGGGGGAGGGGTGGCAGCAACTGGGATACAGGGGGCTGGGGGAGAGTGGAGTCCCGCAGCCAGAGTTTAAATGTTAAAACATTCTGGTTATCGACAAGACTGATGCTTATCAGTTAATTGGTTAACTGGTTAACGTTTTACATCCCTAACTCCCATTAACCTTTGAATATGCCAGCTGGCAATTATAAGGGCCACTTACAGACTGAGTAAAGTCACTATATAAACACAAGCACATGGTATTCTATAAAGAAAGCTGAATAAAGATCCTATTGGATCCAGCACCACAGTGCTTAGACTTCTTCCCAGCCCCATAGGCTCAGTTTGTTGCCTCATTATATCTTAAAATGTCTGGAAAACACTAAAGACACTAAAACAGGGGTCCCCAATGCGGTGCCTGCAGGTGCCATGTCACCCGCCGGGGCGTCTAAGTGCGCCTGCGTACCGGCCAGCAGATGAGCATCTGCTGAAATGCTGCTGAGGAGCAGCGTCATCCATGGCGTTGCTGCCGAAATGTTGCTGATTTTTGGCAGCAACGCCTCTGGATGACACTGCTTGTCAGCAGTGACGCCTACTGACGTTGTTGCTTGTTGGTGACATTTCGGCGGATGCTCATTCGCCGCCATGGTCCTCCGTGGCTCGTCGTCTGGTGCCTGCCAGATGAAAAAGGTTGGGGACCACTGCACTAAAAGCTAGCCATCTCCCCTCCTCTCTCTCCCCCCAGCTTCTTGCTTTAGACACATATGTCTGTTAAATAAAACCTCATTGTGGCTTTAGTTTTGGGGGAGGAGAGGAAAGAGGAGAAGAGAATTTTTAATGTTTTGTTGTCAATGTGATGCAGTGTATTGCTTTCTATTTGTATCTATCCAGGCTTGGCAAAATTCTTTTTAATTTTTTTTTAATGCACCTCTACCCCAATATATCGTGACCTGATATAACATGAATTCAGATATAACATGGTAAAGCAGCGCTTTGGGGGGGATAGCGGGTGCGCACTCTGACGGATCAAAGCAAGTTTGATATAACACAGTTTCACCTATAACGCGTGAAGTTTATTTTTGGCTCCCGAGGACTGTTATAGCAGGGTAAAGGTGTAGTCTGTATTTGCTATTGTTTAGGGCATGCTGCAAAGCCCTTCTGTTTGATCAGAAGTCTGGAACAGGCTGCAAAGAGTCCTGTGGGACCTTATAGACTAACAGACGTTTTGGAGCATGAGCTTTCATGGGTGACGACAAAGTGGGTATTCACCCACGAAAGCTCATGCTCCAAAATGTCTGTTAGTCTATAAGGTGCCACAGGGCTTTTTTTGCTGCTTTTACAGATCCAGACTAACACGGCTCCCCTCTGATACTTGGAACAGGCTGAGGTTTGGGGAGGGTGTGGGCAGTATTTTTATTGTAGGTGTTTAGGATGATGTGGGAGCTTAGCTGGGGCAAGTCTGGTTGTTGCTGATCTGATTTGTATGGAGAAAGGCTAATGGTTTATTTTTACTGTATTTTTAAGATCCGTAGGCACTACTGTAATAAACATTATTAATAATAATAGTTTGTCACGGTCTAGAGACTAGGAGAGGCACCTCCTTATGTGCTGAAATTGAAGTAAGTATCTTTTTGTCTCCGACTTCCCCCTATTTAAGACAGACCAGTAAAAAAGCCTGGTCTTGCTTCTTAGCTAATTCTTTTTATATGTGTGTGTTTTTTTTCTTTTCTTGTTTTTTAAATTTAAGGAAGCTTGGTTGGTTTGCCTGAAAACAAGATACATGTCTGCATTCAGCCCCAATCACAAAACCTGATGGTAGGGGACACATTGATTCTAGAGTGTGGTGCTGTTGGAAACCCAGTTCCCCATTACCAGTGGTTCAGAAATGGATTTCCGCTGACAAATGGGAACAGAAAGGTATATACGGTAAGTTATTGAGGAGTGCTGAGTTCTGAAACTAATTTAACTACTTTTATCTTAGTTATTTGCCTCAGAGACTAAATTATAAGAATCATTTAGCTATGAGATAGCATAATGAACACTTTTAGTTTTCTGGTGTCCCATTGGCTAGTATTTCCATAGTGGTTTTGAGTCCCTTTGGAGTGCAGCGTTCTAAAATAAGTTTAATTAGGGAAGCCATGTCTTGGGTGGTAGTAATTGTTTGGAGGCAATGGAAGATACTTTTGTATCCCAGGTTAGAGTGGTGTTAATTTAACAGAAGGCTAAAGAGATGTAGGATGCATTTATTGATTATATTTTGAATTAAATGTTTGCAGCAGCTTTTCTCTACACCATACCTGAGAGTGTTGTATGTGGCAAATATTTTTCTAAACTCATCTGAGCTGTAGTATCCCATGGTTAATTCATCTCAAATCAGCAAGATAGATTTGTAGTAGGGTTGTCAAACGATTAAACAATAATAGAATACCATTTATTTAAATATTTATAGATGTTTTCTATGTTTTCAAATATATTGATTTCAATTACAACACAGAATACAGAGTGTACAGTGCTCACTTTATATTTGTTTTTGACTACAAGTATTTGCACTGTTAAAAAAACGAGAGAGTATTTTTCAATTCACCTAATACAAGTACTGTAGTGCAGTCTCTTTATCATGAAAGTTGAACTTACAAATGTAGAATTATGTACAAAAAATATCCGCATTCAAAAAGAAAACAATGCAACATTTTAGAGTCTGCAAGTCCGCTCAGTCCCACTTCTTGTTCAGTCAGTCATTCAGTAAACAAGTTTGTTTGCATTTACAGGAGATAATGCTGCCCTCTTTTTAGTTACAATGTCACCAGAAAGTGAGAACAGGTATTTGCATGGCACTTTTGTAGCAATTGGCTGAACAAGATGTAGGACTGAGTGGACTTGTAGGCTCTGAAGTTTTACGTTGTTTTCTTTTTGAGTTCAGTTATGCAGACAGATCTCTATGTTGCAGGATCAGGGCCTTTGTATTTGAAATCTTGTGAAGGATGTTTAGTCTTAATTTTTATGACTCTTTTTTTCCTTTTTACTGGTTTAACTGAAAATGCATTTTATATATTTTAAGATGTGTGGTTCTGATGCTTATATAGGTGTCTTATGTGGACATGGAACATCAGGGGACCTACTGGTGTCGTGTGTTTAATGATCAAGACAATCAAGAAAGCAAGAAGATAGAAGTCATGATAGGTAATAGTTCTGTTAATTGGACACATAATAAAAGCTGGCAAATAAAACCTGATGACTTGACACTAGAATTCCTATTCAAAGCTCCCAGTGCATGACCACAGAGAGGTCACTTAACCTTTCTGTAACTCCAGTTTGCACAGCACACAGGGATTTTTAGAAACTTAACATTTTTAAAGTGCTTAGAGATCCTCTGCTAGTATCTCTGTGCAATTTATCAAGTTTCTGAACATGCTAATATATAGTGAAAAGTCATTCAGTTCATGTAGTTTGTGGACAAAAGATAGGACCGGTGCTTTGACAAGAGAATGACCTGTCTGACTATTGAGATTTCACCTACAGAATTTTGGTGGTGGTGGTGACTGAGTTACAGTTGCTTACTTCCTTCATAAGCACAAATAGCACCAGGTGAAATTACCCACAGTGAAGGCAAACAAATGTGCAATCCAGTTTGGTGTGTGTGTATGTGTACACCTGCAAAAGGAACCTAGGGAGGGGAAAAAATATATTCTAACAACTTATATACTGGTCTTCATAGGCACTGGAATTGTAAATATGAATTTAGACTTATAACTTTTCATTTTGTATTTTCACTCTAATATTGTATACACCTAAACTTTGGGAACTAAATTTTTTCAATGCTAATACCGACAGATGGAGCTGTTTAAAATTTGAATATTTATCCATATTTAGCAATACAGTTTGGCAGTAACCGCTGTCATCTTCTGGCAGTTAATATTAATTGAGAGCATGAATTATACCTAGATTTTTCTCTTAAAATACAAGGAAGAAAAGCTATGGCAGTGGAATGCACTGAAGGTAAAGTAAATCTTTGGTTGTGGGTGGCTTTAAAAATAATCCTGGATGCTGGGAATTATGGAGATTACTGGATCTATCACTACATTAGTGTGCGAAGTTGAAGGCTTTAATGTGCTGTAGCATATTGATTTGCAACATAATTTGATACTTGTGCATGTGCTTCTCGTTTCTCCTTTGCATCTGGTGCTACCATTTTAAACAAAATTATGAGCTACTTTCTTTATCTGTGCATCAAAAATATTTTGGTTCTGCACTGTTGCCATGTGCAAAGCTTGAAAAATTTACCAGATTCTTATGAAACATGAGGGAGCTGGGGTGTCTTCAGCTAGGCAAAAGGGTAACATCTTTGGGAAAAGCGCAGCTCCCAAGGAACCAATGTCTGCTGATTCAGACCTAGTGTAAGTTAGAGCAGTGGCAGTGCTCCCATAACTTATGTTGTCTGGCAATGGCCTGTGCAAGCAGAGACTGCTGGAGTGTGTCCTCTGTGTTGGCGGTGGCATTGGGATGGTTCTGCCAGTTCTACACCAGCTTTATTCCTACACAAGGGGTTTCTCCCAGCTGTTCTACTAGGGCAGCTTTACTTCCTCTTTGTATTGCTGCATGGTACAGAGGGGATGTACCGAGAGCCAAAGTTCAGGCCCATAATGTCCATCTCCTGCCTTGAGTATTTAAACTATACATTATGTATAGTATGCTTCTGTACAAAAGGGAATTTACTTTGAAATTTTAGAGAGATTTTATTTAACTTTCCAATCAAACCAGGCATAGCATAATTTTTAAAATATGTATATGTAGTAACTAAGGCTATCAGTTAATCGCAGTTACCTCAAGCGATTACTGCACAACAAATTAACTAGATTAAAAAAAGTTATAATTAATTAGTTTTAATCATACTGTTAAACAATAACAGAATACCAATTTAAATGTATTATTAATATTTTTGGATGTTTTCTACATTTTCAAGTATATTGATTTCAATTACAACATAGAATACAGAGTGTACAGTGTTCACTCTATATTTATTTTTGATTACAAGTATTTGCACTGTTAAAAAACCAAAAGAAATAGTATTTTTAAATTCACCTTCTACAAATATTGTAGTGCAATCTTTTTATTGTGAACGTGCAACTTACAAATGTAGAATTTTTTTTTTTTTACGTAACTGCACTCTAAAACAAAACGAAGTAAAACTTTAGAGCCTACAAGTCCACTTGGTCCTACTTCTTGTTCAGCCAGTCACTAAGACAAACAAGTTTTGTTTACATTTGCAGGAGATAATGCTGCCCACTATTTATTTACAGTGTCACCTGAAAGTGAGAACAGGCATTCTCATGGCTCTTTGGTAGCTGATGTTGCAAGGTATTTACATGCCAGATATGTGAAACATTTGTATGCCCCTTCATGCTTTGACCGCCATTCCAGAGGACATACTTCCATGCTGAATTTAAATTAGTATACTATTATTGTTTAACTGCGATTAAAACTGCAATTGTGACTATTTTTTTAATCGTTTGACAGCCGTAATATTAACAGATACATTGGAAGAAACGGAAGATCGCAATGTTAAACTATTATGAAGCATTTTTTCTCCAGTATACAGAGCTTGGATGAGGCCCAATGAACTAGTTCAGCCTCTGTGAGGGTCCAAGTGCCAAAAGTAAATGGAACATGTAGGTGCTTAGTACCTTGCAGTATTGAGCCCTTTACAGCGAATACCTTCAACATCAGATTGGTTTTGTGTGGGCCCTCTGCTTTGGTGTGAGTTTCACCTGACTGTCTAGAGATTTCTTTGTTTCCTGGCACTTGAAATAAATTTTCCCTTAGCTCCTATTAAAATCCCTGACGTGAAAAATCAGAGAGTCCTGTGAAAGTTTGATATTTCTGAACATCATCCCAGAAATGTCTTTAATTTCTTTTTAAATAAATACATTCTTGTTTAGTATGTTGCTATTTTAGAACATTCATAAAAACAAATATCTTCATATGTGTGATTCCATTTGTTTTCTCACTTGTCATTAAAGCTGCTTGAATGTCTGTGAACTAATTGAGTGAAGTATAGTCTATGTATTTTTCCCATTCATGTTTCTGTTGTGTCTATTCCCTGATATAGACACTATAATAAAATCTGAGTACTGTAACTAATCATATTTCGCATTTGGATGTAAATCAACTTGTAGTTTTTTGTTTTGTGTGTGTGGTGTGATGGAAAATTCCGAAGGGATAAATGTACTAAACCATAAAAATACAACTTTTTAAAAATAATTTGTTCAGGTTTTAGAGTTTGCTTTTCTAGCCTTCAGCTTCTGTTAAGTACAGAATATAATAGTTGATCCCGTTTATGACCAATATTTATTTTCCTTCATGTTTGTCAAAACTGCAGTTTCATTATTTTTAATTATTTCTCTACAGAAGAGTTTAGTAGTCTTGGAAAGCCTGGTAAGTAGCACGTGCTTTGAAATAAACAGCTTTAATTTCAGATTTGAAATGTACATTAAAAACTGAATAGATCAGAGCTGCAAAATTTGTTTCATTTGCATAGTCCAGGTGTATTAGATCTAGGGGTTTGATTCAGTCACACTGTCAAGCTGTCTGGCAGTCACTAAAGAGCATGAGTACCAACCTTTGGGCAGACTGATAAGAAGCAGGGCACAAACCCCAAATTGGTTGTGAGTTCTATAATTAAATTGTCAAAATTTAAGTATCAAGTGTAAACTCCTCAAGCATAACAACAGCCTTAACTTGGAGTCACAGACAGCCCTCTTAGGCAGTGGTTCTCAAAGCCGGTCCGCCACTTGTTCAGGGAAAGCCTTGGGTGGGCTGGGCTGGTTTGTTTACCTGCCGTGGCTGCAGGTTTGTCTGATCGTGGCTCCCACTGGCCACAGTTCACCGCTCCAGGCCAATGGGGGCTGCGGGAAGTGGCGCTGGCCAAGGGATGCTGGCTGCCCTTCAGGCAGCCCCCATAGGCCTGGAGCGGCGAACTGCGGCCAGTGGGATCCACGATTGTCCGAACCTGCGAATGCGACAGGTAAACCAGCCCGGCCTGCCAGGGGCTTTTCCTGAACAATCAGCGGACTGGCTTTGAGAACCACTGCTCTTGGGAACTCTGATCCATCTTTCCACCCAGGTAAGCTTGCCTTTGTGATAGATGGTCTCTTACATCAAGTATCACAATAATATTTAGGTTACTCCCATTCCCAAAGGACAAGTCACTTATCCAGGTCAGTTGCACTTTAGATCTCACACCAAAGACAATACTTGTAGCCAATCCTATAATGAACTATCTAAAGATTTACTAACTGGGAAAAGGAAATAAGTGTTGTTTACAAGTTTAAAGCAGATAAACATAGATACCCAAATGAGTTCCTATCTTAAGTTTCAAAAGGTAACAGAAGCTTCTATAATAAGCAAGATAATTGTGTCCCTTAGGGCTAGCCCAGACTAAGCAGCTGGGGATGCCTTGCTTATGCCTAGAAATCTTGCATCCCTAGAGTCCAAGCAGCCAAGAGAGAGTTTCTCCTCATTAGGGCTTTTTTTTATTCTCCTCCACCCCCTTCTGATTGGGGTTGCAAACTTAGCTGGTGAAAGGAATTCACTTGCACCTCTTCTTTTCATGGGGAATAGGGGCAGGAGGGGCAGAAGGGGAGCAGAGCAATCAGCAGTCTTTATCCTCTGATGTTCCACAATAGTTCGTATGGTGTTGATGGATCATCTTTGTCAGGTGGGAGACAACATGTCCTTTTGGAGACTAGTTTTTCACACTAGTTAATGTTTCTCTCCTGTCTGATGACTTACACAGTTACAGAGGCTTACAATGCAAATGCTCAAATATCTTACTTATATCATCATCTGTGTCTCATATTGTAAGATTAATGTATGCAGCAATTTACAAGAATTCAATAAAGCCTAAACACTACTCATATTTTTATAACTAATACCTATTTCATCAATACTAACACACAGGTGAACCAGACTGATTACCGCTATATGTTTGTTAGTATCCAAGTGGGGCGGGGGACCTTGGCATAAACTGGCACCTGGTTTGCCAGCGTTACACATATATATTGAAAATATTAACTGTCATGTCGAGGGCACTAAAATAAATTGGTGTAATTTGAAGATAACACAGCAAATCAGTTTATATAGTTGCAAAACTACAGCAAGTCACTTAATCTTAAAAAATAAATCTTTTTTGCTTTCTGTATGTGATCTTTGTACTTTGAGATGTTTCAATGTGATGCTGTTTTTAGCAGATTATCTGCTGCTAGAATGAAGTCTTATTGAGTTAAGGTGTCTGGCTGCCAAACATATAAATGGTTGTGATGATATAGTGTCAATCAGATTGGAGATCAACTAATCTAATTTGATAAACATTTTGTTGTTTGTGTTGGAGATTCAACTATTACTCCATTAGGGATTATCCCAGACACTGGGTTCCCAAAGATGTCACATCATAAAGGCCATGTAATTCCTGTGCTGGACACAGAAGACATGTTTACTTTTGCCAAGAGTTAATTTATATTCCAAGAGAATCTTTTGACAGGGTTGTCATGATATATGCATGTTAACAAAAGAGGTAGGCATTTCATCCATCTCTTGTTGAGCACTGCATGTTGCTGTTAGATCTTCCATACCACTGCGAGTGGTGAAATAAAAATTAAAGAATTTCTAGCAAAGCAAATTCTCAACCTTGCTGAAAATAGAGCATAGCCCAACTCATGATCTGTTTTATTCCCTGCAATACATCTGATCAGAGAGGATATACTGTACAGTATTTCAGATTTTATTGAAAATACTAACATGTAATTTGTAAGATCAAAATCCACATTTCCTTGCCACCTCAGGTTCAGGGAATTAAACCCCCCCACCATACATATCCTACCAAAGCAAATGTGCTGTAGAGTGGGAAATTAGGATAACAGCAAATAACTCATTGATAGGCATTAAGAATGAAAACTTGTGCTGCAAAGTTAGAAAGGAAATAAAGACCACACGAAGCTATAGAAAAGAACTAGCTGAAATAGGGACCTGTCTTAAACAAATGCACCAGTTGTTTCTCTGATGTACACAACTACATTTGAAGCTACTGATGATCCATGGTTTTTCCTCTCTTTTAAATAGACCTTCAAGAGCAATCAGCTGACAGGCCTTCTGGTGAGTAGTTTCATATCCATGATAAATAATGTATGTCTTGAACAAGAAATGTGCATCTGAATCGGAGGGTATGTCTACATTACAGGATTATTCCAATTTTACATAAACTGGTTTTGTAAAACAGATTGTATAAAGTCGAGTGCATATGGCCACAGTAAGCACATTAATTTGGCAGTGTGCATCCTTGTACTGAGGCTAGCGTCGATTTCTGGAGTGTTGCACTGTGGGTAGCTATCCCATAGTTGCCGCAGTCTCCCCCGCCCATTGGAATTCTGAGTTGAGATCCCAATGCAAAAACAGTGTTGTGGGTGATTCTGGGTAAATGTTGTCACTCATTCCTTCCTCCGTGAAAGCAACGGCAGACAATCATTTCACGCCCTTTTTCCCTGGATTGCCTTGGCAGA
>NC_133774.1:22621769-22659157 GCF_003597395.2 Chelonoidis abingdonii
CATGGCAATACCGAATTCAGCGCTACTCCTCTCGTCAGGGAGGAGTACAGAAATCAGTTTAAAGAGCCCTTTACATCGATATAAAGGGCCTCATTGTGTGGACGGGTGCAGGGTTAAATCGGTTTAACGCTGCTAAATTTGGTTTAAACGTGTAGTGTAGACTAGGCCTAAATCAGTTATTGTGGCCTTCCACCATTGCTAGGGCAATAGGTCTGCAGTATACTTAAAAGCTCTATTGAGAGGCATAAAAATCTCTGCAGCTTATTGATGCTTTGGTTAGCAAACTTTAAGTATTTAAAATTAATTGGTATAGAATTGCCTTTCAGTTCTCAGAATTTCTAGCTCCTTATGTCTGTGGTCTCAACCTGTAGGTTGGTGCAGTATTTGAATGGTCTGACAATCTAAGATGGTAGAATTAGAATTGTTTCACACAAAAGGTGGCTGTAGTTTTGTCTGATAAGTGAAAACTTTTGTCTCTTCCACTATTTTTTTTCTTAGCATGGGACACCTGAGTTATAAATCTGTTTGAGCACCAAATAGCTTACTGTATGAATCTCTCTTCTATTTCATCACGCCTGCCTCTGTGTTACATGATCACCTATGCCTTCAGATTAAAATGGAACAAGGATTTTTTTTAATTAAATAAAAATAAACAGCACAGTAGTAATAGGTGTTCCTCAGTCAGTACATGAACACCTTGGCTGCAACAAATGCCTTCTTCTGGAAATATGTGCACTGACTTCACGCATATAGTGTTTGAGTGTCATGGTAAGCAGGGCCGGTGCTACCATTTAGGCAGCCTAGGCAATCGCCTAGGGCACCAGGATTATTGAGGGGGCGGCATTTCGCCGGGGAGGCGGCAGGCGGCTCCGGTGGACCTGCCACAGGCATGCCTGCGGAGGGTCCGTTGGTCCGCGGCTCCGGTGGAGCTGCCGTAGGCATGCCTGCGGGAGGTCCACCAGAGCCGCAGGAGCAGCCAACCATCCGCAGGCATGACTGCGGCAGCTCTACCAGAGCCGCGGGATCAGCGCGGGGGGCGGCGAAATGGCCGTGCGCCTAGGGCGCGAGAAACCCTGGCGCCACTCCTGACAGTAAGTGTTTCAATACACTTATTAGATGAGTTTTGCCATACTTTATTAAAGGTTAGGGTTGCCACCTTTCTAATTGCACAAAACCCAACATCCCTACCCAGCCCCTGCCCCTTCTTCGAGGCTTCACCCCTGCTCACTCCATCCCTCCTCTCTCTGTTGCTCACTCTCCCCGACCCTCACTTGCTTTCACTGGGCTGAGGTAGGGGGTTGGGGTGTGGGAGGGGGGTGAGGGCTCTGGCTGGGGGTGCGGGCTCTGGGGTTGGCCCAGGGATGAGGGGTTTGGGGTGTGGAAGAGGAAGTGGGGTTGGGGCAGGGGGTTAGAGTGCTGCGGGGGTATGGGCTCTAGGTCCCTGCGGCCCCTAGGTGCATGGGCGGCCAGGGAGGCTCCGTGTGCTGCCCTCACGCCCGCAGACACTGCCCCTGTAGCTCCCATTGGTCGTGGTTCCTGGCCAATGGGAGCTGCAGAGCCAGCACTAGGAAAGGGGCAGTCTGGGGAGCCCATAAGGACCTGGCAGCCTGTTCTGGGAGCTGTGCAGAGCTAGGGGAGGCACGTAGCCTGCCTTAGCCCGGGACCCTCGCTGCACTGGCAAACAGATGCCTGGCAACCCTACTAAAGGTATAATAGGTTTCCTAACTTTATTGTGTGATTTTAATTTTGTAATTAGAGATACGTGATGGGGACAGAGAAGGTGAAAGGGGGTCTCTACATGTTACAAGGGGCCTATCTAATTGGGACATGTCTTTTATTAACTTAAAATCACTCTGTTAGCACATCTGAACTTCCATCTTCTTGTCAAATCTGTCTTGCTTCTTGTGAAATATAACCATACCATTTGGCCTTATTCAGTACTCTCTTTTGTGAGTAGGTTCGTTGCATTTGGGCTGGAAATCTCTGAACCGCCCCCCCCAAAAAAAAGGCCATGTTACCTCTTCATTGCAAACATTCTAAGTTATGTATTTTTGACAGTCTGATTGCCTTAGTAGTCTCTCTTTGATTGTTAGGTGTCCTGAATGGCAGATACAAAATATATGCCTACGTTCAACCTGATTTGAGCATTTGATTCTCAGAAACCATGAAGTCTATAAATAGACGATTAAGAACCTCGGGCATAGACACATCATAGGTCCTTTGGTGCTATGTTTGTTACAGTCACAGAATTCCTAATGTCTAAGTTAAGCAACAGCTTTGAGGCTCAGTTTCTTTTAGACAAGGGGAATTTCTTACTCCATTGTCCATTTTATGGGATTTGGCTTTGAGGTAGCTTGAAAACGTCCACTGGAATTGATTCTTTGGCTGAGAACCTCCCTTTTGAAAGAGAATAAACATAGACTGTAACAATAAAAGGTCAAAGCATTTTGTTGAAAGAGCAAGATACAAGCTGTGTGCATAATGATAGGCTTCCATGCCATAATAAGTCACTACAGAGAGAACTTGATTGCTGTTTTTGCCTGAGCCAATTCAGTTGTGTTTATACAGAAGAATCCACATGGTAAAAATAAAATGGATCTGATACCTCTTGACATCCAGCAGAAGTTGAAACTCAGTACCTCATTAAAAATGTTGTGGTTTCCCCTATTACCAATATCTCTCCGAGTGTCACAGTCAGTTACTGGGCAGAAGTTATGTGTTGAATCATGCAATTTCAGTCTGTCTTAAATCTTCTTATCAACAGTTTTGAATGATCACTGACTAGAGTTAATAAGTTTGCTAGCAAAGTTTAGTGTGATGTGATTTCAGATATTAAATTGTGTATAATAGGATCTAATTCTGGTAGCCAGTTTACTAGCAATTAATACACAAATTCCAAGTACAGCCACCTCTTCTATTAAAATCATAGTTGAGAGTGAGTGCTTCCATGATGTTAACTAGAATCTCTTTACATGGATTTATTCAAACAAACATCCTTGCACTAAACCCTTTCTAGAAAAAGCATTGAATTCATATCCAAGATATTCATGAACTCTACTGGCATAATAGACTATCTCTGTTGTTCGTAGTAAGCACAAAAATGCTTTAAACTTTTGGAAAATGCATTAGGTTTGATTGAATAATCAGATAAAGGCATCGGTCTTCAATAAGTACTATCCACTTTTACTTTAAACTCTCAAACCTCAGCTTTTTTTAATTAGTTCTGGTCTAAACAATATAGCAAGTTATTAATGGGGAGGAGGGGGTTCTCTTCTTGCTTAGAGTCTCTCCAAGGCTCTAAAAATGCTGTAGCAATTCTTGCTCAGACCTCCAAATTTCACATTTTGGGGGAGAGCTAGCATGGAAAATTTATGGTGGGAATGTTTTGGAAAGTTACGTGCCTATGAATATAGGGTTGCATAGGAAACTTGGGTATAGTATTTGCATAGTGGCACATGCAATATAATACTGATTCAGATACATTTCAATACTGTTATGGGAGGGTGAACTATTTTCTTGCATTTCGAGAGATGCTAACTTGAGGCAGGCAGAGAATCATAGGTACAGTAGTGACTGACTTATTGTCAAAACAGCCAGTTAAGAAGCTTTGGATGCATTAGAACCTAGCTTTGTTCACCTTCAGGACATACTGCAAGATCTATTTGGTTTCCCAGGGTTTTTCAAAACAAGTGATTGGAAATTAATGAAACTTTAAACCAGGCACCTAGGGGAGTTCTTTGCTGGCACAGAGCCAATTTTTTACCTTTTTTTTTAAATTATACTAAATATTGCACATGCACTAGAGTTGAAAATAGATTTTTTTTTAAAAAAACCTTATATTTGACTCAAGAATGTATGAAAATATTTTCATTTCTTTGCAGCAATTGACAAGGTAGCTCTGTTAATAGGAAACATGAGCTACTGGAATCACCCTCAGCTGAAAGCTCCAATGGTGGATGTCTATGAATTGACCAACTTGCTGAGACAGCTGGATTTCAAAGTTGTTTCTCTTCTGGATCTCACTGAATCTGAGATGCGGAATGCAGTGGATGAATTTTTACTTCTTTTGGACAAGGGAGTGTATGGTAAGAAAGTCATGACATGTCCAGTTAATTTAGTAAAACATTTCTGAATCAAGAATACTCAGACATTAACTTACACCTCTCGGCCAGATCACTAAGTCCTACTTGATAGTAAAGCTGATGTCAGTGTAAATCGCATGTATATGGGGGGGAAGGAGGAAGTGAGTTAAACACCCGCCAACACATCCTGTGGCTTTGAGTAAAAGGTATTGTTGCTTTTATTAGTGAACAGATAAAATCTTTGAGCCTCTTTTAACCACACCTAAATGTATAGTATTCTGCTAAATACTGCTATATGCTTTCATATTTAAAAGGTTTAGCAAATAATAAAGATTGCTGCATTTGTGTGGCTTTTTTTGGTAGTGAGACATGCATAATAAGTTGTGATCTAGGGGAAAAAAAACACTTAAGCAAGAGTCAGTGCTGTGTAGTGTTTCCCAGAATGCACCAATACAGTATTCAGTGTAGCAGATATAAATACACAAACCTACTTGCAATGGGAGAAAAACTGTGAGGAAACAATGTTACTTGTAACCAGTTAGAGTTGTCTGCCACTAACTGGTTACAAAATCATGAATGAGCCCTTTGAGTCATTGTGCTGCATGCTTTTGCAACTTCACACTCACTATATTTTGTTACCTTTGTACTCCCACAACTTAAAGATGATGTGCAAATGAGGAAAAAGTTGTCTTCAAGACACATAAATAAGTTCCTTTTCTGCTTGTTTGTTTACCTTGGCACAATCAGGTCCTGTCTTTCCTTTTTTTTTTTTTTTTTTGCTGAAGGTCTGACTGGAAAACCAGGAAACTGGAGGGGGAGCTTTCTCAGCCTTAAATTACATGGGTAGTAATAATAGTTTTTGTATTACAGTAATGTCTAGAAGCCTAAACCCAACTTGAAACCCTGTTAAGCTCAGCTCTGTACATACATAGACTAAAAAAAATCCCTGCCCTGAAGACCTTGCAATCTAAATAAACAAGACTAAGACTGGGAAAAAATAAATGTTATCCACATTTTTATAAATGGAGCAGGGTATTGATTCTTTAACAAAGATCTTTCATCCCAGCTTTGTCAAGGTTTTATTTTAGGTTAAATAGATGCTAATAAAAAATTCTCCTCCCTCCCCAGTTGTGGTGGTTTTCACTTTCTTGGTACTTGTGATGATGTCCTCCTAGTTCTGCAGTAATTCTCTATGGGGGAAAGGGTAGACAAACCTGAATTTCTAATATTGAAAAACAAGCTGAGAAAGCTTTTTTTTTTTTTTTTTTTTAGAAGCTAACACCACTATTTTAAGCCTTCTGTATACATCATGAAGAAACAAAAAGAACACTAATTTGTTTGTCTTTATAAGTTGCCTTTAGATTGTAGAGAAGGAAGCTGGGAACTCTAGTGAAAGAAATGCTATGAACTTCTGATGCTGTTGCTTATCTGCAACTTCAAGTGGCCAAGAGTTCATCAAATGTTAAATCCTAAGGTTCCTGTGACATCGCACTCCATATGTTTTATAGAAATATGCTTATGAGTATGAATATGATGTAACTGGAATATCTTTATGTGAAAGGTCTCCTGTAAGGTATCATAACAGAGGTTATAACCTACTGAATATATTCCTCCTGTCTGTATGTGTGTATCATTCTTGTACCTGGAGCTAGAAATATAAAGTAAACTCTGAGGTCCTATTGTAATTATGCAAAGTGTGGGCCATTAATGATGGTTTAGAATCTTGATGATTCTATTGACTAGGACAATTGATTGTGTGTGGTTTATTTACCTGCAAGCCTTCCTGTGTACATGTGGGCCGGCCTGTGGGTAATGAAGAATGAGGTATTACAGTGACATGTCACCTGGTAACGAAATCCATTTTAAATCTGGTAGTTTTCCATTTAGAAAGAGGCGTGGGGACCCAGAGAGACAAAAGATTCCTGCCTTGTGCCAGAGCTATAGAAGGGCGGGGAGAACAGAACAAAGGGGACTGCCAGTCATGAGAACACCCCTGCTTTCCACCTAAGATGTCTGCTGGAACTAACAAAGACTTTGAGGGGAAAGGATTGGGCCCAGACTAGGAAGGAGTCGTGTCTGTGAAAGAGGCTTATTGGAACATCTGAGCTTGAGATTTTACCTGTAAACAGTTTCTTAATGTATTAGGCTTAGACTTGTGTGTGTTTGCTTTATTTTGCTTGGTGTCTTGTATCCTACTTTTTATACTTCTGTTTATTAATGAACCCAGAGTAAGTGATTAATACCTGGGGGAACAAACAGCTGTGCATCTCTCTCTATCGGTGATCTAGAGGGCAGACAATTTATGAGTTTGCCCTATATAAGCTTTATACAGAGTAAAACAGATTTATTTGGGGCTTGGATCCCATTGGGAGCTGGGTGTCTGGGTGCTGGAGACAGGTAACCTGCAAAGCTGTTTTTAGTTAAAGTCTGCAGCTTTGGGAGAATGGCCCAGACCCTGGGTCTATGTTTCAGCAGGCTAGTGTGTCTGGCTCAACAAGGTAGGGTTCTAGAGTCCCAAGCTGGCAGGGAAAAATGGGCTCAGAGGTAATTTCAGCATGTCAAGTGACAGTCCCAAGGGGGTCTCTGTGACTGAACCCATCACAGTCTCAATTCTGTCAGAACTCAAACAGAACTGTTAGTGAACACCTCTGGTGGAACCTCTCCCTGAATAAATTACTGCAGGATTTGCCCCTTCATATACCTTCATGTATTGTGTCAGGAGCTCAATATGTAGATAATCACAGGGAGAAATAAGTTAGAAAATGGCAACTATAAGCTACTTCAGGATTGAAATAAGTGTATTTTGCAACACAGGGCTAACTTTAAGTTTTTAAATTTATTATGCTATCCCATAGACAAATTATGGATGTGCAAACTAGTTTATAGGATGAATATTGCACATCTGGTGTCACACTGAGTTTAAACTTCCCCTTTCCCCCTGGACAGGTTTATGATTCAAGTCACAAATTAACTGTATGCTAGTTTCTGGTGGAGTTTGTCATTAAAAACTTGCCTTGCAAGTGAGTCATTGCTCTGTACTGTGATAATGGGTAAGAGATGAAGATTGAGCTATATTGGCAAAATGTATCAGTTTTCTCGAGTGCGTGGCATGGAAAATGGATCTGTCTTTCAGAGGTCTCATCTTGAAGGGGGAAGTTAAGTTACTGTCTCTGCTATCTTGGAAGTGGAATAGATCAAGTCAGCCAAAACTTTACTACTTTATTAGGGTGCAGGCTACCCTGAATTATCTGATGCAGAGTGTGAAGTGAGATCTGCTGCTGACTGACTAAATTTGATTTTTTTTAAAAAGCTGGTTTTGCGTAAATTACTTTTAAAATAAGGATTTAGGACAGAGGGTAGAATGCTAGCCATGTGTCCTATACAAAAAGCTCTAGAATTCCACCCCTACTTAAATTCAGCCAAGAAACTGCTTAATATGGTATTTTACTGAAACGGGTGCCAGGCCCACATGAAGTTATTTCTCATATGATACCTGATGCTTGGACTGGCCGACCTGACATTCAAAATATCTTTCATCATTTATATATCAGAACAAAGACTCAGAATCATATGGAAATTTATTATGGCTGTAAAATTCACTAGACTTTTTGATGGTATAACTTCCATTTGCCTCTCATGTAAAATACTTATGTTGTTTCTTGTGTGTTTGGGGGAGCTATGGACTCCTATTATTTTTAAGGCTCTCTGTTTACCTTAACTGTTAACATGAATTAAAAAAATTAAGTGACCAGAGGCTTTGATGTAGTTCATACTGGCTTCATGTGAGAGCATTTGCCAAGTGCGTTTATACAGTTTAATCTTTTGTTTTTTCATCTAGCTGATATATGTGAAAGCCAAGCATGGCATCTCTCAGTAAACTTTAGCATTAAACCTTTATAAAGTACTTTATCATATAAATGATCATTCCGGATAGTGACTATTAGTGTCTCAGAAGCAATATAAAATATGCTGTCAGGGTATAAATTGCTAGTGATTTATTGCATGTTAGTGGGCACAGCTCCAAACATAAGACGCACAGCTGCTACCCCCATTTAGACCTTCTTTCAGATATTCATGATATTTACCATGACATTGTGTAATTAGTACTTGCTGCCAGGAATGTGGCATTTCAAATACTGTTCCCTGAAAGTAGAACTGATAAACAAATTGGTGATGGTCTTGGTACTTTAGTTCAATATATTTTATTTTAAATGCAATACAGAATTATTGTGATCATCATATATAAATGAGATAAGAGATGTAACAGCATATATTTTTAAAGATTGAAAGTAATCTGGCTGTTTTCTTAGTAAAAACTCTGGAGATCACTTAAAATGTTGATTTCTGTGAAGAACTTCACTTCTGATCCTGATGTAAGTACAATAACTGTTTGTGACCATTGCATCTTAAATACTTTTGCTGGCTGCTCATCAGATATCCTTAACCCAGTTACTTGCCCCATGACAGGAAAGAAATCCAGTTACAATTTTAAAATAAACCTGTGATCCTGTCACCCCCTCCTTTAGTACTGATTGCTCCAGTTCTTGTCAGGATTAATCTACATAAAAAGCTCTGTCTTGTTCTGTGTCAGGGTTAGAATACAACCTGTGTTAATTTGTACAATATTAATAAATGGCTGACTGCCTTTAAACAGAATAGGACCTAAATTTGGCCCAGAAATACCAAGGTCCAAGATGTTAATACTATCTTATCAGTGACTATTGTAAGTACTGACTTCACTGGGATTATTTACGTGCTGAAAGTTGGGTATATATGTTTTAATACCGTATGGCATCCAGGCCATGGCTAAGTAGTACAAATTAAATTGCTAACTCTTCAGTTATTTCAAACCTTTCTACCATGACTGGTAATTGATACCAGCTCTCTAATGGACCAAAGTGAAGAAACTTCATAAACCTAGGGACTCATTCTGATCTCTCTCTCTGACTTTGTCATCAGTGAAGATACTCTTCATGTACTCTGAAGTAAATAAGAGCAAAATTTGGCCCCTAATTTTTTTACTTTGACCCTGTGATCCTTAAAGCAGAAATATAATTGGGGATACAGGTGCTGCAACAAGTATCCAGGTGTTCACCTTCATTGTAAAAGCAATGTCAAGCATTCAATTTCCAACATTTCAACTAGCTTATACATAAGTGATTGTTAAAATAGGACCATCCAAAATAAACTAGCCAAGTCTATTGAGCAAACCAACACAATCAAGTGATTTAAGTTCTGCCTTAGAAGCCAGTTTGTAGATAACGCCTATGATTGGTGACCAGTTACTAAACTAGATAGTTTAGCCATAAGGTACCAGCCATATACAGGGAAAGCATTTGCAGAATGATATAACTAGCTAGAACAAGGAAGGCGTTAATTTAGACATGAGTTTATTTGTATCCCACTCTTACTTGAGTAAAATACTTCTGTATATTTAAAACAAACAAGAGAATAAATTTTACTTAAAATTACCTACGCAACAGTTATTCTGTTGTGATTTCGATATGTACGCATGCACAGCCACAACTGAATTATTCGCTATAGTATGTTCATTTGCATAGTTTAAAAAAATCTTTTAAATACCTAAGTTAGTGTGATGCAGCAGAGATCATTTCATAGTACTGCTGTGTTAATTCAAGTGGAAGATCAAAGGTTGAATTCCAGATGTGGTCTTGTACTCTAAGGGTACGTCTACACTGCACGATTATTTCGAATTAGCTTAAACCGATATTACAAAACAGATCTAATAAAATCGGTTTAGCGCTGTCACGTGGATCCCGAAATCGATTGTTTGCGTCCATGGTCCAAAGCTACCATCAATTTCAGGAGCGGTGCACTGTGGGTAGCTGTTCCTCAGCTTATCCATAGTTCCCACTTCCGTGTTGAGAGCACAGTGCCTGATGGGCAGAAAACACTGCCCGGGTGGTTGGGTACAGCCTCACCCCTCCCTTGTGAAGCAGCAGACAACCCTTTGGCGCCTTTTCGCGGAGTGCATTGAGCAAACGCCATAGACAGCAATCTTTCCCTTTTTTTTTTCACGTGGTGGTGGGGGAAATAACTGAGGAGCTGTTCCCTGAACCACGCCAGACACTGTGTTTGAACCTACAGACATTGGGAGCGTCAGCCAAGAATGCAAATAATTTCAGAGACTGCTGTGGACTGTGGGATAGCTGGAGTCCTCAGTACCCCTCCCTCCCTCATGAGCGTCCATTTGGGTCTCTGCTCCCGTTACGCTTGCACACAGCGCTTGTATCCTGGAGTTTTTTATTCAAACGCTTTGGCATTTCGTGTTCTGTAACGAGCTGGATACAACAGATTTGTCTCCCCATACAGCGATCAGACCATATCTCCTGTACGGTGCTATGCTGGAGCTCTTTTTCGATTTCAAACTGATCGCCAGCCGTGCTGATCAGAGCTCCACGCTGGGCAAGCAGGAAATGTTAATTCAAAAGTTCGCGGGGCTTTTCCTGTTTACCTGCCCGCTGCATCCGAGTCAGATTGCTGTTCAGAGCGGTCAGTGCTGCACTCTGGGAGCGCCCGGAGGCCAATAACGTCGATTTCCGTCCACATGAACCCTAATCCGAGTTATCCATATCGAATTTTAGCGCTACTCTCGTCGTTTGGGAGGAAGTTCCCCGAAATCGATTTAAGGAGCCGTTTAACTCGATATTAATGACGACGTCGTGTGAACGGATACAGCGTTAAATCGGTATATCGGCCATTAAACCGATTTAAAGTCGCAGTGTAGACCTGGCCTAAGACTGATGTAGTCCATTACTCTTCAAGCTAATGAAGAGTGAGACCTCCTGTATCTTCTCTTCCCACCTTCCATGCCAGGCTCTGAATTTCTTGTGGGTGTGGTGGGGGAGGTGGTAACTTTTCAGTTACCAGAGAATGTGAAGTAGGCAAGTGCTTACCTCTGTAGGGATTGGTGTTTGTAATCTAGCTGGTGTCCAACATAAAAATCTTTAATAGATTTTTCTGAATTGAACCTAGATGAGTAGGTGCCAAGAATTATGTTTTATGGGCTTGGCTACACTTGCAAGTTACAGCAAATTAAAGGAGCCCCGGGCGCACTAGCTCACTACCTGTCCACACTGGCTCTGACTCCACGGCTAGAGCGCTCTGGTACTCCACCTCAGTGAGTAGAATAACGTTTGATGCACCCGCGCTGAAGTGCCCCAGCATCAGTGTGAACAAGGTATTGCATTACTGCGCTCTGATCAGCCTCCGGAAATGTCCCATTATCCCCTTAAGTCAAGTGGCCACTCTTGTCATTGTTTTGAATATGCCCTTTGAAAGCTCCATTTGACAGCCGGCATGCTTATCTGCTCCAAGACAAAGGAACCATTACTGTGGAATGCTGTGTGTGAGAGAGAGGCGGGGACGGAGGGTGGGGAGAGGTCTGCTGCTATCTGAACTTACAAGACAGCATGCTGACATGCTCTCAACTCCCCAAAAACCCACTCTGTCTCTCTTTCTCTCTCTCCCCCCACATACACACTCTTTGACACCCTCCACCCCCGTTTGAAAAGCACATTGCAGCCACTTGCATACTGGAATAGCTACCGCAATGCACTGCTTTCTGTGGCTGTTGCAAGAGCTGCTAATGTGGCCATGCCAGTGCGCTGGCATCTGTCAGTGTGGACAGACTGCAGCGCTTTCTCTACTGTGCGCTTCAAAGGCTTGTTTAGCTCAAAGCACTCCACATCTGCAAGTGTAGCCATGCCCTATATTGCACAATAGCTACTTCCATGAGTTGTGCTACAAGGAAATTTTCAGCTTTCCATTTGGTCTTGGGTAGGAATGGGTTGACTGTGAGAGGGTGCTTATAAATCGCTGGTAACATTGGCTAGCCAAAGGAGTATAATTATGGGTTCAGGTGGGTAAACAATGTAAGGCCATGATTCAGGAAAACGTCCCTATTCAGGAAAGCATCTAAGCATGTGCTTCAGTCCTAGTGAAGTCAATAGGCTAATGAATGGGGGTAAGTAAAATGTGAAGGCATCCTGAATTGGTAGCTGATTAGGAAGTTGATTAGGCTCAGGAGCATGTCTGTATGACACTAGTAGTATTTTCAATATTGAAGTAAAATACATGTTGATCCTGGGAGGCTATTTAAAGTTGAGCGATAAAATGCTGTATTGTTTCCATCCCCAGTAACATATGATATGCTCATAGTGGTGTTGGGTGACTACCAAAGGTCATTACTAAAGCTGTTTTCATCTGCTTACAGGCATGGGTTGTGTAAGCTGTGGAATGGTTTGGCCACTATAACAGTGGTACTAGATTGATACAATAGGGCAGAAAAGTCTGGGGCAACATTCTTTTTAAGGGGGTTTGACTCTGATTCAGTTCGTTAGTCACATGGACTGTTTTAACTAGTACTTCAGCAGTTGTTTTATGGTCTGGGGTGAGTGGATATCTAGGTACATTATTGCATATTTAGACCTGGATAAATAAACCTTACTAATTTAGGGTCCGCTCCAAAGCATTTTAAAGGATCCCTTTGAATACAGCAAGCTTTGAATGAGGTACTTTAGGATCATGCCCAAAGTGCCTATTAAGCAGGTGCTTGACACACAAGGTGCTTTCTAACTTCGCAAAACTCAGTCAGCTGTAACCACCAGAATCTTTTATAATTGTCTTACTGTTAATTTAATTTATATTGTAGATTGTTTTAACTAGATGTTATATCAACTGTAAGCCCTTTAGAATTGTACCTTTTTAATCAAGTGATGCTATTGTGAGTCCCTGAGCTTCTGCCAAGTTTGAACGGCATCACAATTCATGGTGTTTAAACAGTTTTTAGGCTCTGACTTGCTTTGTATTTGCTTTCTGTGCACTTATCTTTTCTCTGAATCTAGGTTTACAGTTTTCCATTAAGTTGTGAGCTCTGCTCATTACATGTAGCAACTTTCAAAGTCTCTCTGTAGTTAATGATTTGGAAGCTTATAAATAATTGAAGTTGTTGGTTTAGCTTAGAAGTGCCATGTCAATATCATGGTATCTCTGAAACACAAAGGACTGTAGCTGAGTTGATGTTGCTTTTCTTTTATTACAATAACTAAAATGTACATCTAGCTATCTAAATATAAAAGCTGACTTTGATATAGGTGATTTCAGCGTTTTAAATGTACTTATGCTATTTTCACATTCTGAATGCTAAAATCTTATGGGGGTGTGTGCTTCATAATTCCATTCATTTATTTTATTTATATAGAGCCCCGGTCATAGGGGCTATGAGGAAGATCCATAACTGGTATATGTTGTCAGAACTCCTCAATTGACCGATAATAACTTTCAGGAACTCAGGATCTGGCTTGGCAACTAGAGTTTACTGTTGACTAAAGTTCCTTTTAAAACCAGATCCTGCAATAGATAAGTTAAGAAAATACCAGGAAGAGGCAATGAGGAAATTCTGACATTATATAAGCCTGTGACCATGAGTTGTAAATGTTTATGGTATATTAATTCTTTATATAAGAAGCAGAAATCATATTCACTGTCATAATTTGTCTTTGATACTGGAATTAGATAGTTTTATTGAAAATTTGATTTAACTGGTTGTGTTATCAAGGCAAGATATTAAGTATTTGTATTCATAATAGGCTAAATCTAAGGTTTGGGCTAAAATTAATCTTTGCAATAAGAAAATACTTAACTGTGTAATAAAATTCTCTGTTAAATGTTTGATATTTTAAAGACTTACAGTACTATAAGCGAATATTTATTAGATTTGATTCAAATATTATTTTAAGGTGTTACCCTAACTAGTCCAGTAAGACTTTAACTTGGAAAAGAAAAAGGTGGTTTTTTTTGGTTAATTATCCAGCAGACACACACACAGAGCAATCATGGATTCTGAACCTGTAAACAAACTTAGAGACAAGATCTGTTTTAAAAATATAGTTAAAGTAGTTTAATAATAGATACCTAGTCCTGTGTCCTGCCAGTTCTTCGAGTGATTGCTCATGTGTATTCCACAGAAGGTATGTGTGCTTGCCACTTGCACCGGTGTCAGAAGTTTCTCTTAGCAGTACCTGTAGGAGGGGAGCACTGCTGCGACCCCTGGAGTAGCATATAGGGAATGCCTTGGACCAGGCATATAGGGAATGTTCAAACCAAAGGGAAATGGTCAGCCTTGGAATTATCCCTACACATAAACATCAGGGAGCTCAGGGCAATATGGCTGGCATGCGTGGCCTTCAGCGGGCACCTTTGTGGGAAGGTGGTCAGAGTCCTCACGGACAGTGTGGCTGCTGGATCACCTCATGCATATGTATGTGTTATGACCTGGCAAGGGTTCCCCCACCGCCTATCATTAAGATGCATTCTACGAGAGCTCAGGCCTTGTCGACCTCCTATGTAGCTCACATCCCTATCCAGGACATATGTAGAGCTGCCACGTAGTCCTCTGTCCACAACTTTTCTTCGCATTATGCGATTTCCCAAGCACGGGATGATGCTGGGTTTGGTAGTGTGGTACCCTGTCCCAGAAACCCTTAAACTCCCACTCACCTCCATCAGACATGGCATGGAGTCACCTACTGTGGAATACACATGAGCAATCACTCAAAAAAGAAAGGACAGTTACCCGTTCTGTAACTGGCGTTCTTCAAGATGTGTTGCTCAGGTGTATTCCACATCCTGCCCTCCTTCCCCTCTGCTGGAGTTATCTGGCAAGACGGAACCAAGGAGGGGGTGGGAGTGCGCAGCTCCCCTTATAGCGTGATATAGGGGCACCACTCCAGGGGTCACAATGGTGCTCCCCTCCTATGGGTATTGCTAAGGGAAAATCTTCTGACACCGGTGTACATGGCGAACACGCACACCTACTGTGGAATACACCTGAGCAACACATCTCAAAGAACGCCAGTTACGGAACAGGGAACTGTCCTTTTTTATGAAGTAACAATTGCATTTTTCTAAACTTCAAAATATTTCTCTCCCCTATTGCTGTTTAACGCTGCCATCCTCCCAAAAAACAAAAAACAACCCTCACAAATACAAATGAAGAAGCTGGCTATATGGTAGAGACAATGAAACTGACAATACATGAAGTAATGCCAAATGCAAAGAGCAAGCAAGCTGGAAAAATAGAAATGTCTTCTCTAATCGTTTAGTTAGAGTAATTTTTGGTCACTCATGATAGTGGGGGAAAGTTTTCAGACAAGTTTAAGTTGACAATGCCCCTTTAACTTTAAATATATTTGTAATTTTTAGCTATATAATTCAGTATTATCTCTTTCAGTCTAACATGAAATCTGAACTTACAAATGTGCAGGTGTGCATCTGCAGGAGCTGATTATACAAGTTCATACAGCTGCTCACTCACCTATGCACAATTTAATCCTTTGTATATAGATCAGTGGTTCTCAAACTGTGGGTCAGGACCCCAAAGTGGGTCAGGACCCTGTTTTAATGGGGTCACCAGGGGTGCTATTAGACATGCTGGGGTTTGGGGCTGAAGTCAGAGTAGTGTGGAAGTAGGAAAAGAATTGTGTAAGAAGTTGTTGTGATTTTGTCTTGATAAGAAATGTAGATTGGCATCTAAATAAAAGTAAAAAAAAAGATGGTCTATGTATAAACAAAATGCAACTGTTGCTTATTATTGTATATAACAAAAAGTATAAATGCTTTCTGTAATTGTTTACCTGTAGAGAGGCCTGCCTAGGAGGGGGAAACCATGTGTCCTAGCGCACTCCCTCCCTCTTTGCAATTGCTTGAGATAATAAAGTATCTGACTTTGCTGCACCCAACCAAAAAGTGAGAACTGAGTTTCTCTGACAGCAGGGTGACCAGATGAGAAGAAGAAAATATTGGGACACATTGTCGGGGGGAGTCCGCCGGCAGAGCCAAGCCGAGTGTTGGCAGTGGAGTGCAAAAAAGAAAAAAAGCAGAGTGCTGCCGGTGGAGCGAAATATTGGGACAAACACCTAAATATCAGGATAGTCCCAATTTTATTGGGACGTCTGGTCACCCTAAGTCTGAGCCCCACTGCCTGGGGCCTAAGCTGAAGCCTAAGGGCTCCTGCCCTGGGTAGCAGGGCTCAGTTAAAGGATCCCTGCTTGGGACTGCAGCCCTTGAACTTCAGCTTTGATGCCCCCTCTTCCCCTTGCCCCCCCCCCGGTTGATGAGGCTCAGGTGAGCTCAGGCTTCAGTCCCTCTCCTAGGGTGGTGTAGTAATTTTTGTTGTCAGCAGGAGGTTGTGGTGCAATGAAGTTTGAGAACCCTTGTTGTAAATTATGCACTATATTCTCATAAGTCCATAACTGTAGTTGCTAAATGGATTTTTACAAATATTTATATTCAAACTTCAAGGGCATCTTGTTTATACTAGTCAGTAGAATGACAGAATCATAGAAATATAGGGATGGAAGGGACCTTTAGAAGTCATCAAGTCCAGCCCTCTGTGCTGAGGCTGGACCAAGTAAACGTAGATCATCCCTGACAGGTATTTGTCCAACCTTTTCTCAAAAATCTCAAACAACAGTCATTCCACAGCCTCCTCTGGAAGCTATTTCAGACCTTAACTAACCATAGAGTTAGAAAGTTTCTCCTAATATCTAACCTAAATCTCCCTTGCTGCATATTAAGCCGAATACTTCTCCAATCTTTCATGAACATGGAGAGCAATAGATCAGTCCTCTTTAAATAAGCCATTGACATATTTGAAGGCTATCAGGTCCCCACTTAGTTGTCTTTTCTCAAGACTTAACATGCTCCATTTTTTAACTTTTTTGCATAGATCAGGTTTTCTAAACCTTTTACCATTTCTGTTGCTCTCCTCTAGACTAAATTCAGTTTGCCCACATCTTTACTAAAGTGTGACACACAGAATTGGCTGCAGTACCCTAACTGAGGCACCAGTGCCAAATGGTGCGGGACAGTTACCTCCCAGATCTTATATGACACATCTGTTAATATTCACACCAGAATGTTATGAAGCTTTTTCACAGCTGAACCGTATATTGTTCAGCGCTGCAATTTGTGAACCACTACAACCCCCAGATCTTTTTCACCAGTGCTGTGACCTAGCCAGTTATTCCCCGTTTTGTAGTTCTGTATTTGATATTTTTCCTTTCTACTTGTAGTAATTATACTTGTCTTTATTTAATTTTGTTGATTTCAGAGCAGTTCTCAAATTTGTCAAGATCATTTTGAATTCTAATCCTGTCCTCCAAAATTCTTATGACCCGTCCCAGTTTGGTGTCTACATATTTTCTAAATATATTCTCCACTCAATTGCCTAAATCATTAATGAAAATATTGAATAGTATCTGACACAGGACTGACCCCCTCTGGTACCCCAGTAAATATACCCTCCCACTTTGACATTGATGAGTACAGTAGAACCTCAGTTACAAACTGACCAATCAACCACAGGCCTCATTTGGAACTAGAAGTACACAATCAGGCAGCAGAGACCAAAACAACCCCCCACCCCCAAATACTGTATAGTACAGTGCTATGTTAAATATAAACTGCTAAACAAAAAAAAAGGGAGGGTGGGTTTAAGACTTGACAAGGTAAGGAAACTGTTTCTGTGCTTGTTTCATTTAAATTAACATGGTTAAAAACATCTTCTGGAGTGAAATTAAGCCAATGTTCTGTTGTAAACTTTTGAAAGAACAACCATAATATTTTGTTCAGAGTTAAGAACAACCTTCATTTCCTAGGTGTTCATACCTGAGGTTCTACTGTACTCTTCGAGTATTGTTTGTAAACCAGATTGTAGACATGCAGACTCACCCCTGCAGCGCCTCCTGCTGGTTACTTCTGGGAATTAGCTCAGTTCCAGCTCCAGAGCACCCTCTGCAGGCTGGTGATCCACCTGTCCTCTGGCCCCATGTCCCTCCCTGGGCCCGGTGCCCTTTTATGTGGAGTGCTGCCCCCAAGCAGTCACCCCTTTCTCTGGGGGTTTCCCCTTCCCAGGGGACCCCCACCCTCTATCCCCACTTTGCCTCAGTATATGGCTACTGCCCAGTCTCCATCTAGCCCCCATTCACTGGGGCAGACTGCAGTATCAGCCACTCATCATAGGCAACAGGGTTTGTACCTGCTGCCCTAGCCTACCCCTGGGCTGCCCTCTGCAACCCCCAGTACCTTTTAGCCTAATCCTAGGCCTCAGCCTGGGGCTTTCTAGGCTAAAGCTCCCCCACTCCTCAGCCCTGCTCCTCTCAGGTACTTTGTCTCTAGCTCCCAGCAGCCAGGCCCATCTCCCTCTACAGCTAGAGAGAGACTGACTGCTTCTAGCTCCTCCGGCCTTCTTATGAGGACCTGTTGCCCAGTTTGGAGCATGGCCCCAGCTGCAGCCACTTCCCCAATCAGCCCAGCCTAAAGGCTGCTTTCTCCAGCCACAACCCCTTCCCAGGGCTGTTTTTAACCCCTTCAGGGCAGGAGCAGGGGTCCACCCTGCTACACAGATGTACATCCACCTGATAGTAATTTCATCTAGACCATATTTCCCTAGTACGTTGTTAATCTAAGCGATGTTATTTCATAAGTACCTACTGTCTTGTGTTAAAACAATTTTACTTACCCAAACTCTTCATGTTATGTTTGCACATCGTAGGGTTGATGATTGCCTATTTTTATTTTGACTTTCTGCCCAATTATTGATGATATTCATTGAAAACTACCTGGATTAGCAAAAATGTTTAATTTCTCCCAAACACATACTGTAGATGTAATGGGTAAAATTCTGGCCCCAGTGCAATCAGTGGTGGCTTTCGTGTGTGTGTGTGTGTTTGTGTGTGTGTGTGTGTGTGTGTGTGTGTGTGTGTGTGCGTGCGCGCGCACCATATAATCATTTCTGCTTTTTCCTTTCAGGTTTATTATATTACGCTGGCCACGGCTATGAAAACTATGGGAACAGTTTCATGGTTCCGATTGATGCCCCAAATCCCTATCGGTCTGCAAACTGTTTGTGCGTGCAGAATGTACTCAAACTGATGCAGGAAAAAGAGACTGGGCTCAATGTGTTTTTACTGGATATGTGTAGAAAAAGGTAGGATTTCTAGTCTTGAAATGCTTACTGTAAATTGTAACTGTGGATTAATCAGTTTCCTTTTCGGGGGAGGGTGAAGAAGGCTAGGGTGACTACAGATCTGATTACTTTCAGACACAAAGTGTGAAACTCTTATTTTCTTTAGCCTTTGCACAGCAACAGCAAATTACTACTGGAGAAGGGGGAACATATTTAAAAAAACAAAAAACAAACCAAATAATCAGCTGCCTCCAGGGAATAAGGAGGAAGCTAGAACCACATGTGGAACTTCATGCTATAAATGTTTTTGTAAGTAATTAGGTGGATGGAGGTTGGAGAGAATTTCTAGCTCCATTGGGTTCTGAGAGATCTTCGAGACTGCTCCAAAGCCTATTGAAGTCATTTGGAATCTTTCAGTTGACTTAATTGCGGTTTGGATCAGGCCCCATGTGATAATTCAGCTTATTGTGTATTTTTGCATACAAATACAATTTAAACACTCCACAGGTTAAAGAGAAATGTACTAAAGCATCAAACTAGATAAAACTGATAAGAGTTTTAAGTCAGCTGCATCATAAGACTACTGTGGCTGGAAGATTTTGTGTTAAGAGCCATTTCAATTAATATGTAGAAACCTTTGATAATATGGAACTGATGCAAAGTCCTTCATTTCAGACATATTTTTGAAGACAAAATAGATTTTTGTTGACTCCTTGTATGCCAGTGATACTGGATGATGCTTTCTCCTGCCTCCTGAAAAATATATATACACGTTTAAAAAATGGAAAGGTTTAGCAGATTTATTTTAATTTAAACAATCTTAGTTGACTTTCTCCACATTTAAAAAGAACAAACAAACACAAACCCTGTACCTAATTCAGCTCCCATTTGAAGTCATCTCTTCAGTCAGCCCCCAGAGAACTCTTATTAAGGACATAACAATGGCTGTACAGGGTTAGGATACTGACCTGGCCTGTCTTCCAACAGTGGCCAGTGTCAGATGCTTCAGAAAGAATGAACAGAATAGGGCAAATTTTCAATAATGCATCCCCTGTTGTCCAGTCCCAGCTTCTGGTGGTCAGAGGTTTAGGGACACGCCCAACATGGGGTTGTGTTCGTGACCATCTTGGCTAATAGCTACTGGTGAACCTATCCTCTGTGATCTTATCTAATATTTTTTTCAACCCAGTTATACTTTTGTCCTTCACAACATCCCCTGGCAATCACTAGGATGGCTGCCTCTGCGTTGCATGAAGAAGTACTTCATTATGTTGGATTTAAACCTGTTTCCTATTAATGTCACTGGGTACCCACTGGTTCTTGTGTTACATGAAGGAGTAAATAACACTTCGTTATTCACTTTCTTCACACCATTCATGATTTTATAGATCTCTAACATATTCCACCTCTTAGTCATCTCTCTTCTAATCTGAACAGTCCAACTCTTTTTAATATCTCCTCACATGGAAGCTGTTTGATACCCCTGACAATTTTTGTCACCTTCCTCTGAACCTTTTTCAATTCTACTATGTCTGTGTTGAGATGGGGTGACCAGAAGTGCATGCAATATGCAAGGTGTGGGTGTATCATGGATCTACAGTGGTATTATGATATTTTCTGTCTTATCGATCCGTTTCCTAACGTTCCGTTAGCCTTTTTTTTTTTTGGACTGACACTGCAAATTGAGCTGATGTTTTCAGAGAACTATCTACGATGACTTGGAGATCTTTCTTGAGTGGTAACAGTTAATTTAGATTACATCATTTCATGTATATAGTTGGGAGTATGTTTTCCTATATGCATTACTGTTTATCAGAATTGAATTTCATCTGCCTCTTTGTGGCCCAGTAACCCAGTTTTGTGAAACTGAGGTGGCAAAGTTTGCTTTGGATTTAACTGTCTTGGGTAATTTTGTATCACCTACAAACTTTTCCACCTCACTATTTACCCTCTTTTTAAGATCATTAATGAATATGGTGAACAGTGCTAGCCCCATTATGGATGCTTGGGGGATCCAGCTATTTACCTTTCTCCGTTGTGAAAACTGACTACTTATTCCTACTGTGGGTTAAAAGATAGAAAACAAGTTACCCTTTTATCCCATGACTGCATAGTTAGCTTAAGAGCCTTTGATGAGGAACCTTGTCAAAGGCTTTCAGAAGAAGTCCTACCCACAGCCACTGGATCACCCTTGTCCAGATGTTTGTTGACACCCTCAAAGAATTCTAATAGATTGGTGAGGCATGATTTCCCTTTACAAAAGCTGTGTTGATTCTTCCCCACCATATTGGATTTATCTGTGTGTTTGATAATTCTGTTCTTTACTATAGTTTCAACCTATTTGCCTGGTATTGAAGTTAGTTTTACTGGACTGTAATTGCCAGGATTACCTCTGGAGCCTTTTTCAAAAATTGGTGTTACTTAGCTATTTTCCAGTCATCTGGTTACGTGCCACGATTAGTAGATCTGCAATTTCACATTTGAGTGCCTTCAGAACTCTTGAGTGAATATCTTCTAGTCCTGGTGGTTTATTACCAGAGAGATTATTCCTCATGATTGCTACAGTTTTTCCAGAGCCTGTGAACTTCATTGCTAATGTAACATTAATAACCCAATTAAACATCACATTCTACTGGCCAAAACAAAAATGTCTATAAGAAATATGGCAGATTTTCACATCTCAACCTTGCTGATATCGCATTTTGAAAGGAAAAACCATCAAGTTTTCATTAGCCTAAAACGACTGGCAGTTTTCAGTGGTTTCAAAGACTTCTTGCTAGGACCGTGGCCAAATTCAACAGCTGTTAATATGAGGTGCTCTCATCTAGTCAATGCATATTAGTCTAACTATTCATTTCATGAAAATGTTGATGCAACTAATTTTGTTTACCATCAGTGGATTCATTCCTGATTTAAGAAAGAAAGAAAAATTATCTGTTTTCTATGACGTACACTGTAACACTTTGCATGATTGGATTCTCAGTCATATTCTAAACTTTTGTTTTCATTTATTATAGAAATGAGTATGATGATACCATTCTAATCTTGGATGCCCTGAAGGTTACAGCTAACATCGTTTTTGGATATGCAACGTAAGAAAACTTCCTCCAGCCCCACCAGATTTCAAGGCCAGAGGGGACCACTGTGGTCATTTAGTTGATTTAAAAAAAAAAAAAAAAATAGTCCATTCAGTAGTGTAAGAGCACGAGTAACTCATTTCTAATATATGTTCTTCTTCGAGTGCTTGCTCATATCCATTCCACTTAGGTGTGCGCGTGCCGCGTGCACGTTCGTCGAGAAACTTTACCCTAGCAACACCTCGGTGGGCCGCAAGGTCGCCCCTGGAGTGGCGCCACTATGGTGCCTGATATATACCCCTGCTGACCCAACCGCTCTCAGTTCCTTCTTACCGCCGTGTCGGTCGTTGGAACAGTGGACGCGCAGCTTAGCTGACCTCCGCTTCCCTGAAGTCTAGCTACTCGTAGTTCTTGTATGTTTAGATATATAGTTATAATCCTTTTATATATATATTTATCTATACTTATGCGTTTTTTTCTTTGCTAGCATAGTTAGTTTAACCATAGTTAGCGGGGTTCGGAGGAGTAGCCCCTCCCCGCAACCGGTGCCGGAGCCCATGCCCGGCTCACCGGTTCTTAGTCCGTGCTTGGGCCCGGCCTCCGGCCGTTGCTGACAGGAGATCCACACGACTCCTGTTTACGGTGCCTTGGGGATGTATTTCACAGCTAAGTGCCCCATTTGCAAGGCGTTTAAGCCGAGAACAAAATTGAGCGGCACTTTCTTTTCCCTCCACCTTCTGCACCGAGCGCTGGCTACTCGGCGACAGAAGCGCCTCCTCGGCACCGGACCCCGCCGGCACCGGCCGTTACCGGCACCAACGTCGACTCGCACCGCTCCCTCTCTCTGGGGTGAGAAAGCCACGACTCCTCCTGCCAGTGCCCGACAGCTCCCCGGCACGCGCTGTGGTTGAGCTCCCTGCTCCTGCTGCTTCTGTGCCAACTGCACCGCAGCCAGAGAGCTCGTTTACGTCGGATCGCCACATGCACCAACACCTGCAGAGGCACTGAGGACGCCGGCACCGTTGATTCCGGTCCCGCGGGCCGTCGAATCCAGTGCCTGCTGCTGCTCCCCGCATGGGCCGTGGTTGAGCTCCTGCTCCTGCTGCTTCTCATGCCAACTGCACCGCAGCCAGAGAGCTCGCCTAAGTCGGATCGCCTGGCACCGACACCTGCCGCGGCACCGACAACGTCGGCACCGTCGATCCCGTCCCACAAGGGCCGTTGAATCCAGTGCCTGACCGCTCCCGGCACGCGCCGTGGTTGAGCTTCCTGCTCCTGCTGCTCCCGTGCTAACGGCACCGCAGCCAGAGCTCATCTAAGATGCATCGCCTGGCACCGACACACCTGCCGTGGCACCTGACAACATCGGCACCGTCGATCCCAGTCCACAAGGGCCGTCGAATCCAGTGCCTGACTGCTCCCCGGCGCACGCCGTGGTCGAGCTTCCTGCTCCTACTGCTCCCGTGCAAACTGCACCGCGGACAGAGAGCCTGTCTAAGCCGGATCGCCCAGCACCGACACCTGCTGAGGCACCGGCGACGTCAGCACCGTCGATCCCGGTCCCACAAGGGCCGTCGAATCCGGTGCCTGACAGCTCCCCGGTACACACTGTGGTCGAGCTTACTGTTCCCTCCACGCCGGAGACATTTCCAACGACGAGGGATCTCGTTGCCGTGACAGAGTGGATGCTGCCTGAACCCCCGGGGCACCGCCGGTGCGGCTACTACAGTCTCTTGCAAGCCTCCTTGATACGACCATCCTCTGTCGGCGCAGCAGAAGCGGCACCGTTCATGATCACGGTCCCGCAGACGTCCAAGTTCCGTCGGCACTCCTGCTTCCGACGCCATTTGCAGTCCCGACGCTGCTCTCCTCGGCACCGGTCGCACTCGCCGCACAGGTCGGTGTCCCGTTCACCGACCCGATAATCCCGGCACCGTTCCGGCTCCCAGCACCGCTACAGGCACTGTGACTCCTGTAGCCGCTCCCAACCTCGAGATCTCGGTCGACCTCCCAGCACCGCTCTGGTCGCAGGTCCGGATCTCGTTCCAGTACCAGTGCGCCTTGCGGTACCGTGGTCCCAGGTGCCAAGTTGGGCAAGGTCTGGTAGAGTCAGACTCTCTGCCCATGATCTTTCAGCACCTCCATGGCCATCCAGACACGCATCAGTGTCTTCCCACGCGGACAGCTCTTATGCTCAGGACCGTGCGATTCTGGTGTGCCCACCAACAACCTGAGAGTACCCATCAGGCTCTCCTATGGAGGGTAGCACTCAATGCGGACCTCCAGCTGCAGGAGGTCCCGGAGGTAGGGGACCCGGTAGTGGACATTCTATCGGCGGTTTGCCCGCTAGAGGGGCCCTACCCGTTTATTCGACCATCCAGGCGAATGCCGATACTCTATGGAGGGTACGACTACTGGTCTGTCCGTCCTCCTCCCTGCGGCACTAGTCATTCAGTTGGTCAAGAAAAAGGGAACGGCATGGCCAACAGGCGCCAGCCCCGAAATCGAAGGGGGCTAGGCGAATGACCCTACTCAGCCGCAAGGTGTATTCTGCAAGGCTCTTATAGCCCTGCGTGGCAAATCAATAAGCCCTGCTTAGCCCCTATAATCATAACACCTGGATAACGGGGATAATATTATGGAGCTTCTCCATCAAGACTCCGGCCAAGAGTTCACTGCCCTCTTGGAGGAAGGGAAAAAGGCAGGCTAGAGCTTCTCTTCAGGCCTCGTTACCATGAGGAGCATCTCATGGCTTCCGGTTTCAAACCTCGGCCTTTCACAACTTACCATTTGTTGGTAAAGGCCTCTTTGCGGTGAAATCAACCCCAGGCTACAAAGCCTGGAGGCAAAGGTCCTAATGAGCTCTCTCTTCGCATGCATACGCCGACGACCTAACGCAGGCCTTTCCGTCCCCAGCCACACCACCACACTCTGTGCCTAGCCACAGATTGGCTTTGGCAGTCGGCGCGACTGAGGTGGTCGCAGACGACCGTCAGGACCCTAGAGGTCCAAGGCCAAGATCGAGGCCCCTCACAATCACGATCGTTGGGGACCAAAGATTGAACTTTTCAAAGGTGCGCCCCGAGGGCGCGTACGGTTACAAGCTGCTTACCACTCCTACTTCCTCTTGGCGTGGTCCCAGTTAACTTCAGTTCGTGGTCCCCTGCACATGGTGGAGTTTGGGTGCCACCTCCAATTTGTTCCAACCCTGCCCCTCTTCAGGGACTCCTCTGGGCGTAATTCCTCTTACAAGAGCGCAGACGCCGATGGACGAAGGGGCAACTATTCCCTAATCCCCGACTCGTACGGAGGTCTCAGACCTATCCTACACCTACGAGGACTCAACCAGTTTATGTTAAGGTTGAAGTTCCGCATGGCACCCCTGGGAACCATTATCCTGTCCTAGATCCTGGAGGCTGGTATGCCGCCTCAATATGAAGACGCGTACTTTTCACATTGCCATCTTCGCTCCGCACAGGAGATACCTCCGCTTTTCTAGCCAACCGTTGGTACTTCCAGCATTTTACGGTCCTGCTGTTTGGCCTTGACCCTACAGCCCACAGGCATTAACCGAGTGTGTGGCCGTAGTCGCCACCCATCTCCGCCGACTGTCGGATATGCGTTTTCCGTATCTGGGCGATTGGCTTATCTGAGGAGAGACTTTCCAAGACATAAGTCACTCAGCGTTTTGGGCATTCATCAAGACCTATTCACATGTCTAGGCCTTGATGAAACATCACTACGAAACATTTCCACTCTGGTTCCCACTTGTCTCGGTCTCCCGGGTCCCACGGCTTCTTGCTAGTTTGTAACCAAACCACGCTAAGCTCTGCTCTGTCATCTCCAAGTTTGGCTCAAATCGGCGTACCGCCGGATAGGGGCCCAATGGTCACCATAGTCACCATTCCCTGAGCATCCTAGGCTCCCTAGAAGGTGGCTAACTCCCTCCCTGGTGTGGGCAGGGATGCCGCTCTATCCGCCCCAGCCCTCACTGTCCCTGACGATGGAGGCGTCATCTCTCAGCTCAGGTGCTCACCTCAGTAACCTTCGAGCTTAAGGCCTTTGGTCTTCTCAGGGGCTGGCGTTCCACATCAATGTTCAAAGATGAGAGCAGTCTGCCCTGGCGTGCCAGGGTTCCAGCAGCAGCTGCGAGGCCGTAGCGTCTCAGTGTTTACAGCCAGCACAACGGCCATGTACTACATAGACAACCTGGGAGGACATGGTCCTCCTCCTTTTGTCAGGAGTCCATCCATCTCTCGGGACTTGTGCATAGCCCACTCGATAAATCTGGTAGCATCCTTCTCCTTGGCAATTTGACTCAGCAGGGTTTTCCTGTCTCATGAGTGGTCGCCCTGCTGATGTGATGCATTTTGTGGCCAAAAGTGGGGTTTTTTTCCCCCACATATGGACCTGTTCGCTTACCGCGAGAACGGGAAATGTCCGAGGTCCTGCTCCTTCTAAGGTCTCTCCCCGACCGATCTTGGACGCTGTCCTCATGCTGTGGAAGGGCCAATACCTTTACGCCTTCCCGCCGTTCCCCTGGCTCATTGGGTCCTGCTCAAACTTCGCAGGAGCAGAGCGCGCATCATCATGATCACTCCAGCGTGTTCCAGGCAGCACTAATACGCCACGTTGCTCGGCCTGTCAATAGCCTGCCCAATTACCCTGCCACTCCACCCAGTAACCTCGTACCTCAGGACCACGGCAAGACTTCGCCACCTGGACCTGCAGTTTCTTCACCTCACGGTGTGGCTCCTACGTGACTATCGGGGTGGCAGGATGCCTTCCACCTGGTCAACGTACCTGGCCAGGTGGAAGCGTCTCTCCTACAGGTGCGAAACGCTTAAAATCTTACTCCTGCTGGGGTCTCGATCCCCTCTATGTTGGATCTACCCTCCGGCCTGCAACAGCAGGGCTAGCGGTGTTCGCCGAAGTTACACTTGGCAGCCATCTCTACCTCCCATCCAGGCTAAGGTGGTCGTTCTGCTGTTCTCACACTCTATGGTTCGGGGTTCCTCAAGGGCTTGGAGCGCATACACCCTTAGGTACGCCGCCCCAGCCCCAACCTGGGACCTCAACTTTGGGTTTAACCAGACTTATGGTCTCCTCCATTCAACCCGTTAGCGACCTGCTCACTGCTATACCTGTCTTGGAAGACAGCTTTCCTCGTAGCCATTACATCGGCCAGACGAGTCTTCGAGCTCAGGGCTCTTATGGTGGTTCCACCATACTTTATGTTTACAAAGACAAGGTGGCAGTTACGTCCACACCTGGCCTTCCTCCCTAAGGTGGTTTCGGCCTTTCATGTTACCACACTCAACGTGACGGGGACAACACTCCTGGACATCTGTAGAGCGCTCGCTTTTATGTTGAGCGGACAAAACCATTTTGTAACACGCCCAAACTCTCGTTGCAGTAGCAGTTCCGAAGAAAGGCCTACCTGTTCCTCTCAGTGGATCCTTCTCATCTTGGATGATAACGTGCACCCCACTTGTTATGATTTGGCTCACATTTCCCCAAGCCACATCACCATGCGTCTAACCAGGGCTCAGGCTTCATCTGCCGCCTTGCTAACTCGTGTACCTACCCATTCGAGTATTTCGCGCAGCTCCATGGTCCTCGGTCCATTACCTTGCTTCGCATTATGCTCTGGTTCAACAGCAGTCAAGAGATACGGCAGCTTTTGGCTCCGCAGTTTTACATTCTGCCGATTTTTCACTCCGACCCCACCGCCTACATAAGGCTGGGAATCACCTAACTGGAATGGATATGAGCAAGCACTCGAAGAAAAAGACGGTTACTCACCTTTGTAACTGTTGTTCTTCGAGAATGTGTTGCTCATATCCATTCCACACCCCGCCCTCCTTCCCCACTGTCATGAGTAGCCGGCATAAGAAGGAACTGAGGAGCGGTTGGGTCGGCAGGGGTATATATCAGGCACCATAGTGGCGCCACTCCAGGGGGCGACCTGCCGGCCCACCGAGTGTTGCTAGGGTAAAAGTTTCTCCGACGAACGTGCACGCGGCGCGCGCACACCTAACTGGAATGGATATGAGCAACACATCTCGAAGAACAACAGTTACAAAGGTGAGTAACCGTCTTTTCCTATGCTATCCATGGGCTATTTATATGAATGATTAAAATTGCCCTTAATTCTGTCTTGATATTTTAGAGATGTTCTGGCTATGGCCAGGTCTACACTAAAAAGGTATATTGACCCAAGTGAATTGCTCAGGGGTATGAAAAATCCACACCCCTGAGTGACTGCTGTTAAGCCGACCTAACCCACAGTTAGATGTTGCTAGGTCAAAGGACAGATTCTTCTATCAACCTAGCTATTGTCTCCTGGGGAGGTGGATTAACTACAGAAATGGGAGAACCTCTCCTGTTGCTGTAGTGTGCATTTACACTGAAGTGCTATAGAAGCTCAGGTGCAGGTATAGCATTTTAAGTGTAGACATAGCCCGAGTGTAGACATATCAAATGTATATTTTAATAGGTTTATTTGCTGTTCCCCATTCAAATGTGAGCTATGGCCCTCAAAAGCAGTAGACACTACAGCTCATCTCCCCAACCTGCTGAATGACTCACCTACAATTATTTTAATAGTCAACTTCAGGGATGCTCCACCTAATTTCTAATAAACATTAGTTTGATATTAAAAACTATGGAGAAATAGAAAAATTTACTCCATATGCCCATAATGATTGAAATGTGTTTATTTGTGACAGATAGCAATTTCTTACAGTATCCTGAATATGAATTTTATTAAATTAGGTTTAATACCCATGGAGTCATATTAAAAATGCGATTGTTTGAGCTGTAGGATTGTATGTAATTTTTCTAGGGACGTGACCAATTTAAATTCTAGGAACTTCAAAAAACTGTTTGGGACAACCCATGAGAAGTGGGTTCTAGGAAGAACAGGGAGATGTTTTGGAGCCACGCCCTAGGGAGAAAAACCCACTGTCTACTATTTGTCTGTCCCTGGAAACTCCAGCTCAAAGACCCCCCGAACTATATGAGGGATGGAATAAACTTTTCATGAGGGTGCTAGTTTTGAGCTAAGGCTGTTATGAACTTGTAACCACAAAAGAGACCCCTTGGGAAGGTGTAGGGGGCTTCAAGAACTCACCTTTCAGAGCCCATCTTAGAGTCCATTTGGGTGATATCCAGTAAGCTTATTAGCATGCAGGTGGGTTCTTTTACTGTACTGAATGTTTTCTCTAATGATTATACCTAAAAATAAAATAGGCTTGCATAGGAAGTGCTGTGTGGTAACTAATAACTGTGGCAATTGCACTGTTCACCGTCTCTGAGAAGACAAAGCAGATATGCTTAGGCAGTCTGACTTTTTGGGGGAATTCACAGTATGATCAGAGCTATGCAACCTGGAAATAGCCTGGTCAGGAGGAATTGAGATGCATATCTCTACCCAAGAGAGGTGACAGCCAGGGGAGCCTGAAGTTGAGAATGAGGGCCCTTGCTGGACTATAGAGGGGGAATACAGATGCAGTTGCCCTGAACTATAACGTATGTGTCATGTCTTACTGTAGCCATGGTGGTTCCAGGACGTGAAAAAACAACAGAAATCCAAAGGAATTGATGGCTTACCCATATCACTGCCATCTTACACAAAGACTACAACCTCAATGTCTGCGGGGACAGAGAAGTGCAGTTTAAGTTTTTTTACTGAGTGTCAGAACAAATTTTAAATTTATTTATATATATGTGTATGTGTTTTACAATAACAATAAATGGGTTTCGTTGTCTGCGCTACAGCACTTAGAATGGTTGCAAATTCTTCTTCCTGGGGTTGCAAAGAGCAAAGTTAATTCGGTAATTCCAGTATTTTGAAGTGGTTGTCTAAAGTTTAGATTAACAGTTTCAGGATAGCATCCTATAGCACCCAATTATTGTGGATTTAATATGGCAAATACAAAAGCATTCAGCTGGTAAGTGGTCAAGAGTTTTACGAAACTAGGAGGTATTAATGGAATTTGTACCGGCACATTTTTCAGACACTGCTTTGGGACTGTCCTCCAAGATAATTTGTTTAAGAAGCAGTAATACTTTAGGTTGATCTTGCATCATTCCTGTGATTTGGTAGTAAATATGAACTCTTCACAAATGAATTGTTTGTAAATGTATATTGCGTTCCTGTGAAGACCAGATTAACTAGCTTCTAAATACAACTTAGTCTTCATACAGCAGTTCCTTATTTCATGCAGCATTCTTCTCACAGTCATACATGTCTTGTAAAATATTATTAATTGATCACTGTCTATCTCTTTTTTGCTCTTATATTTATTATTTATTATACTTTAAAGATGCCAGGGAGCAGAAGCTTTTGAAATTCAGCATTCTGGGTTAGCTAATGGGATTTTCATGAAGTTCTTGAAGGAACGCATGTTGGAGGACAAGAAGATTACTGTGTTACTTGATGAAGTTGCAGAAGGTGAAAGCAACCTACATTTTAACTTTCCTTCGCTTCCAGTTTACAAAAAAATCCTTTTTTTTTTCTTATCTAGAACTCCTCTTCTGCACTGAGTGTTCTTCACTTCCTTCTCTAAATTATTACTGCGCTGTGTAAACCCACCATCAAAATGCAGCTACCTCTTGTGTAAAAACTGAAACATCTTAATAAAGACCCCTGTCTGTAAACTGATTTGAGCGCCTGTGGGATGCAGGGTGCTATACATTTGTGATGGAATTTGTATTTCATTTGTTGCTTCAAAAGCTTAGTATTGAAGCATGTTTAAGGCTTTCCCCTACAGGAAAAACTTCAAGTGCATGAATAAAAAAGCATGTTTAATATCTAATATTTCTGAACATGGCTGGGGTTTAATATGCAAAAAAAGGTGCTTTCATTTTCACTTACTATTTCAAGTGAGACAGAATTAGGATGTATATTTGTTTATCTTTGAAGCATTTCAGAAGCACCCCTTACCATAATAGCCCTGCTATTGATGAGCCACCATTATATGGCATTCATACTGCTTATTCTAAGTTTTTGTGAGTATGCAACTCTCATCAGAGTTTCCAGATGATTATATGGTCACGAAAATCACACTCCTTTGTCATGTGGTCTCTGAATGTGACTGCTAGCCCAATTGACTTGTCTAGAGACAGACTAATAAGGCTTGAATTCTGTGTGTCACAGTACAGTATTAATACCACATCTGTTGGCATAACCATTATTTACTGACTAGACTACAATGCGGGACCCTATTCATCACTTGTTACTCAGGCAAAACTCCCTGTGTTGTTGATGGGAGTATTACCTGAGTGAAGAGTGCTGAAGAGAATGTCTTAACTGAGAGTGAGTATTCTTTCAAAGCATAGAAAGGTAGACAAGAGCATTTACATGATGGAGTATATGCACAGGTGTCCTTTTTTTTTTTTTTTTTTTTTTTTTGGTACATAAGTCTACTGGCTTTTCAATAAAAATATTGTCCAGGTCTCCCAACAGCTGGAGACTTAAAATCTGTATAATGGGCCACATTCTTCTGTCGGTTCCACTCAGTGAGGCTACAGGATTGTAAGTGAAGACAGAATTTGGCTCAGTGTGCATATCTGACAAGGATTCATAAATCAGAAAAGCCCAAACCAGATCTCAAATATGCAACCAAATTAGTTTGCTGTTGACAAGACAGAATGTAGAAAATGTGTTACAAAAGTTAAAACAATTCAGATTTAATGTGCCAGTGCGATAGGGAGAAAAAGGAAACGATGATGATTGTGTGACTAGCTGGAGCAGTGCACATGTGCTGCTTGATTAACAATTTTGTTACCACCAGTTGAGGTATGACTTAACCATGCCACTAGAGTGTGGATCTATAGATGATAGTTACTTTTCAGTTGCTACTTCCTTGCCTCTCTTGCATTTTCTTCACTACGCTGCTGAATCAGCACCATACTGAAGATTTTTTTTCTTAAATGTGGAGGCATGTTGAAAACAGACACAGAAAAAAATTGTTCTCTTGAGACATCTTGCATGTTGCCTTTCAGCTTTGAATGAATTTGAATAGCCAGTCACTAAACTTCCCTGAAAATGAGTTCATCACAGAAATGCGGACACAACCATAACCATAATGCCAATGATGTAGGTGCTTTAATTATAATTTCAGGAGCTTTGATTCCTACAAAAATATTTGAATCTTATCTTTAGATATGGGTAAGTGTCACCTTACCAAAGGCAAGCAGGCTTTGGAGATTCGCAGCAGTTTATCTGAGAAGAGAGCATTAACAGATCCCATTCAGCAGACAGGATCATCTGTAGAGTCCCTGGCACGGAACTTACAGTGGGCCAAAGCTCATGGTACAGTAAACTCTCTCTTCCAAAAGATCACCCTTTCAAGATGTTAATTTCATTATTAATTCTTTATCTCACTTAATATGCATAAATAACTCAATTGAAGATTTGTGTAGGTATAGTGTCTAGTCCTTACCGTTGCTTTTTTCACTGGCTATAATATATTGAGTAGAAATGTGCCCAAGGAACAAAGTTCAGAGGACTGTTCAGATCTTGGAGGTTTTTGCTTGGGTTTATCTCTGGATTAAATTATGAAAAATATGGGATGCTAAATTCATCTCATGTGAAGTAACTTCAAGAGCAGCATATCAGACATTACACCTGACTTCTTTTTTACTAAAGCAGGAATAGTCGTCTTTTTTTCCTGATACGTTTGAATGTGGTATTGAATTGTCTGTAATGTATTTGAGCAGAAGATTAGCAGTCTGATAAGCTTTTCTTTCCTCTCTAATCCCTTTGCCACTTTTACAAATTTATAGATTTGATAGGTGTCCAGTTTTATTTGAGCACCAAATTCCTATTTGTGTTTTTACAATTTTCTCCCTTATATATCTGGTTTAGTGATTTCATGCTTGGGCCTTTTTTTAATCACTACACAGGAAAGAGAAATGTACTGGTTCTGCTGTCAGAACCAGGGGTTTTAGGTTTTTTCATTTATTTTCAGAACTTCCAGAAAGTATGTATCTTGACTTTAAGTGTGGTGTTCAGATTCAGCTGGGGTTCGCAGCCGAGTTTTCCAACGTCCTGATCATCTACACAAGGATAGTAAAGAAACCTCCTGAAATACTAGTTTGCAAAGCATATGTTACAGACTTCCCACTTGTAAGTATTTCCTATTTGTGTTTCATGATTGCTCTGTATTTAAGTTAGTGGTTGTCTGCTTGTGCCAGACTACACCTTTGGGGGGAAAAAATTCAATTTTGAATTCTGAACCAAGCAGAGGATGCATATAGAAAACAAATCTTATGATCTTGTTGAAACTCTCTTCTTCCCCTTCTCTTCACATCCTGACTTCTGTTACTTGTTAAATCTAAATTAGGCCTGATCCTGCAAGGTGCTAAATGCCTGCAGTTCCTATTAAAAGGATCAGTCACTTAGGACACGCTGCTATGAGTTACCACATACAGGTGCACTACCACCCTCATGGATCCCCACTGAAGTCGTCATAGCTAGAGAGCAGTGAATTGCAGGATTGGAACCTTAACTTGTAAACTCCCTAGAAAAGGAGTCTTGTTTTCTTATTCCCTTAAAGTACCTAGCATGCTTTTGGTGCTGTCTAAATAATGATTGTAAAGAGAATTACATATTTGTGAATTAACATATTAAATAACTGTCTTTTTCTCCTATAGTGCTGTTACTATAATACCACCATATACTACATTGTGAAGTGTTCAGACCACCTGGTATTACAGGAGTATGAAGACAAGTTTCTTGCCCCTAAATAGCTTGCACTCTAAGGCCTTGATCCTGCAATAAGGAGTGCATGATCAGAGCCCCGTGGAGATCAATGGGCTCTGCATGGGCATTGGGCGTCTGCCTGTATAGATCTAAAGACAGATCAGGGCCTTAACAGGCAAAGTACAGAAGAAAGTGAGGGAGTGGGATGCAGTTGAAAGCCAAGATTCTTAGTAATAAAGTTTAGTGTGTATCTTATTGGGTTCCACATTTTTTGTTTTGACATGTTTATTGCATTATGTCAATATTATTGTTACTTCCCTGAGGGCACAAGGGCACCTGGGCATCTTGGAAGAAATAGTGTTTTAATTTTGAATTTATCAAAATGTACTAATTGTATAGCAGCTTTAGAACAATTGTACTCTGAAAATGACACATTTAAGGGAAACTAATCAGTTGTTCTAATGCTACCTTAGTATACTCAAATCTAGAAGAGGAAAGCTCTGGCTTTTTTTGTACTATTAGCTGTAGTAATAGGTAGCAGTCCAGCTGCTTGCAACAGCACCCTGAGTTTTGACCTCTTGGTTTGAAGTGGAAAAATGATGACTAGAGAGAAGAGGAAATATCTGAGAGGAGATGAAAATGGGGGAGGAAATGAAACTTGCACATTTTTTTTTAGTTGTAAGAAATGGGGAAGGAATCCACCTTGAGTTGCATTTTAGGAAGGCAAGAGATAAAACACAAACAACTACTCCTGCTTATGACTGATGATGAATTAAGCAGCCTAGGCAACTCTCCTCATACAAGATTCAACTAATATTTGAGAATTTTTTTGTTAAGAAAAGGAAAACACTATTTTAATAAAGTGTGTCAAAATAAGTTGTAAGTTGAACTCAAATCTTAAGCTACTTCACATAAAATACAAATGTTCCTTTTTATTTTTTTTTCACATTGTTTTACTAGTTTTTAATACCTACAACTTAATTCTCCTTTTTTGTTTGCAACAGGACTTGGATATAGATCCTAAAGAGGCAAATAAAGGGACTCCTGAAGAAACCGGCAGCTATTTAGTATCAAAGGATCTTCCCAAACACTGTCTCTACACTAGACTAAGTTCACTGCAGAAACTAAAGGTGGTTAATGCGTTATTTTTTGTCTCGCCCATTTGTTTATACAGTACAGATTAATCATATTGCTTCACAACTCCAGTAAAAGAGCTGGATTCTATATGTAATTGATATCAGGGATACTGAATATTTTCAGTAATTGCCCAAAGCATACTCGCTCATTTAACATTTATTCTAGCTGCTTAGAGAGAGAATGGCTAAGAGCACGCTTCAGTGACTTGGCTCTGTAGCTGGCAGACTGAAAATATGTTCCAAAGAGAGAGCCAAAGGATATGAAATCATATTATTCCACGAGTCCCCTTTAAACACAGCTCTGGAAAATGTGCCTTATAGGTTCAGAAGTTTGATTGACTTCTCTGGAGGAATCACACCACCTTTTACATATCATGTTTCCATGTCTATTTGCTCACTAAGCATGATGCCTTAAAGCAGAGCCATAAGTTGAAGTCATTAGTAAAAAGTGGAAATGTTGTTATAAATCTCTTTAGAATCCAGCCTGTGTCTTGAACCCATCGTGTTTTAAAGCACTCTCACTTTTCATAGTTAAATGTTGCTGTTAAAGGATCAGAAGTGGACTATAGGATTTTCAGGACTTTAGCTCTCTGTTGTATATGATCTACTGTATTTACTTTCCAACACATTATGCCAGAGGGTAGCACGAACACTACTGGAAATTGCAAAAACTTAAGAGTGTTTGTGGAGGTGGGTGGGATAAAGAGTGCCATACTAATGAGTGCCTTCTTATCCTGCTGCCAGCAGGTTTATAAATTCGGATCACCCATGAGTTATTGTTACCCCAAAACCCCATATTCATTCAGGCAAGGTGCAAATGGCACCTTTATACTGTTATTTCTTTTGCGGTGGAAAGATTTTGCTGAATTTGGTTACCTAAAATTCAAATGAAATTTGGAGGGGAAGAGAGAAATCATCCCATGAATATACCTGCAGTACTCCTCCCTCTGCTTTCGTAGTTGTTTCATTAACAGAATTTCACGCATAGAGTGACAGGGGAAAGTCTTTTCTGGTAAAGAAACAGCTAGAGCTCTGACACGTGGTTAAGCGGAAAAGATATGGTGACGAGGTCTCTGGGTGTTAAACTTAGCTGTATTTAAACACAGTATGAAGTGAGTGTGCAGAATTTCACTGTGAGTTTACATCTTTTGCAGCCTCATTGATTCCAGTGAGAGTGTACTGAGAATAAATCAGTGCAGAATTTGGCCCTGTGTGTGTGGTATACGTTTAACTGCAAGGCTTATGGCACTTCAGCAATTATGCTTATTGTAGGTCTATTTGTTGTTGTTCTTTAAATGTGTTAATTGCTCCTTCACACAAATAATCACTTTGTAAAAAGTTTGTTTTACTGTGTTTTTGAGGGAAGAAATAATTTTGTCTCTCATTCACAGGAGCACTTGATCTTCACAGTTTGTCTGCATTATGAATATCCTGGAATAGATGATTCTCTGGATGAAAGGAAGGAGGTTAATGTTGGGAAACCTCTTATTGCTAAATTAGGCATTCATCATGGATTTAAGGAAAATTGTTGCAAGTCTAACAGACCTTTCCATACCCAAGCATCCACACCTGTGGCAGCTGAATACTACCTCTCTCCTAATCACTGTCAACCAAATTCCTACCCAGGTGTTCACCATCCAAACAATGCTCATTCAGACCATTTCAGGGAGCCAGAAGCATGCCATTGCAATGTGACTTTGAATGTGCTAACTTCAAGACAAGAAGCATGGACTTACTCATCCCACATAAAAAAGAATAATATACCAGTAGAAACAACTGATGACACTGATGACCTGGGATTCAGCTTCTCCAACAGCCTCAGATTATCTAAAAAGCAATAGCTATCACCTCTGCAGAATGTACAGGAGCCTCAGTCCTGGGCTAAGGCACTCCAGCGCTGATTATACATTCTCTGCGCTGTGTTCATGTTTTGAGAGAAGACAGTACTGGGAATTGTGGGTTGGTTATGGGTCAGTATATTCTCTCCTTGGAAACTTCTCAAATCCAAAGAGACAAGAATGGAATATAAACTAATACTTCACTCTTGAATTTTTTTCAGCAGTGAAGACGGGTGTGGGGTAATCATGGGGAGCTGGTGGCAGGAGAGATGAGGTGGAGAGAAGCTTGAGCTGGGTACATGGGAGCCCCACAGGAGCTAACCAGCAGGCACCCTATTATTGGCTGCAGCTGTGCCAGCCAGCAAAAGAACAGAGCAGCAAGCATGTAGCATTGAGGCCAGGTCTACACTGCGACTTTAAATCGGTTTAATGGCCGATATACCGATTTAACGCTGTATCCATTCACACGACGTCGTCATTAATATCGAGTTAAACGGCTCCTTAAATCGATTTCGGAACTCCTCCCAAACGAGAGGAGTAGCGCTAAATT
>NC_133774.1:22659182-22708984 GCF_003597395.2 Chelonoidis abingdonii
AAAACTTAAGCGTGTTTGTGGAGTGGTGGGAATTTATGTTTGTTCGTTTTATTAAAGTTATTTTAATTTTAAAAGGTGCCATATAATGAGTGCCTTCTTATCCTGCTGCCAGCAGTGTTTTAAATTCGGTACCCATGAGTTTGTTCCCAAACCCATATTCATTCAGGCAAGGGTGCAAATGGCACCTTATACTATTATTTCTTTCGTTGGAAAATTTTGCGTGATTTTCGTTACTTAAAAATCAAATGAAATTTGGAGGGAAGAGAAGACAATCAATCATGAAATATACCTGCAGTACTCCTCCGCTCTGCTTCGTAGTTGTTTCATTAACGCATTCACGCTATGTAAGTGACAGGGAACGCTTTTTGCTTAAGAACAGTAGACTCTTGACACGTGGTTAAGCGGAAAGATATGTTACGAGTCTCTGGTGTTAAACTTAGCTGTATTTAAACACAGTATAGTGAGCTGTGCAGAATTTCACTGTGATTACATCTTATTGCACCTCATTGATTCTCATGATGTACTGGATAAATCAGTGACAAATTGGCCCTGTGTGTGTATACGTTTAACTGCCAGGCTTATGCACTTCAGCAATTATGTTATTGTAGGTCTATTTGTTGTTGTTCTTTAAATGTTGTAATGCTTTCCTACAACATAATAATCACTTTTGTAAAAGTTTGTTTTACTGTGTTTTTGAGGAAGAAAATAATTTAGTCTCTATTCACGTCACTTGATCTTCCACGTTTGTCTGCATTATGAATATCCTGGAACTAGTATGATTCTCTGGTATTGAAAGAAGGAGGTTAATTTTGGGAAACCTCTTATTGCTAAATTTAGGCATTCATCATGGATTTAAGGAACAAATGTTGCAAGTCTAACAGACCTTTCAACCCAAGCATCCAACCTGTGGCAGCTGAATACTACCTCTCTCCTAATCACTGTCAACCAAATTCCTACCCAGGTGTTCACCATCAAACAATGCTCATTCAGACCATCAGGAGCAGAAGCATAGCCATTGCAATGTGACTTTGATGTGCTAACTTCAAGACAAAAGCATGGACTATCATCCCACTATAAAAAAGATAAATACCAGTAGAAACAACTATGACACTGATGACTGGATTCAGCTTCTCCACACCTCAGATTATCTAAAAACATACTATTCACCTCTGCAGAATTACAGAGCCTCAGCCTGGCTAAGGCACTCCAGCGTGATATATACATTCTCTGCCTGTGTTCATGTTTTGAGAGAAGACAGTACTGGGAATTGTGGGTTGGTAGTGGCGTCATATTCTCTCCTTGGAAACTTCTCAAATCCAAGAGACAAGAATGGAATATAAACTAATTACTTCACTTCTTGAATTTTTTTCAGCATGAAGACGGGTGTGGTAATCATGGGAGCTAGGTGCAGGAGAGATGAGGTGAGCGAAGCTTGAGCTGGGTACATGGAGCCCCAGAGCTAACCAGCAGGCACCTATTATGGCTGCTGTGCCAGCCAGCAAAAACGAGCAGCGTGCATGTAGCATGAGCCAGGTTCTCACTGCGACTTTAAATCGTTTAATGGCGATATACGATTTAACGCTGTATCCATTCACACGCGTGTCATTAATATCGAGTTAAACGGCTCTTAAATCGATTTCGGAACTCCTCCCAACGAGAGGTAGTCAGCGCTAAATTCGATAGCATAACTCGGATTAGGTTCGTGTGACGGAAATCGACGTTATTGGCCTCCGGCGGATCCAGAGTGCACACTGACCGTCTGGACAGCAATCTGAATCGGATGCAGCGGCAGGTAACAGGAAAAGCCCCGCGAACTTTGTACAATTCCTGTTGCCCAGCGTGAGCTCTGATCAGCACGGCTGGCGATGCAGTCTGAAATTGAAAAAGAGCCCCAGCATAGACCGTACGGGAGATACTAGGTTTGATAGCTGTAGGGGAGACAATCTGTTGTATCCAGCTCCCTTACAGACACGAAATGCCAAAGCGTTTGAATAAAAACTCAGGATACACAGCGCTGCGTGAACAGCGTAACGGAAGCCAGAGACTCATGACGCTCATGAAGGGAGGAGGGTGTACTGAGGACTCCAGCTATCCCACAGTCCACAGCAGTCTGAAAATTGTTTGCATTCTTGCTGAGCTCCAGTGTCTGTAGTTCAAACACAGTGTGTGGCGTGGTTCAGAACAGCTTCTTCAGTTTATCCCCCCCCACCATGTGAAAAAAAAGGAAAGATTGCTGTGCATATGGCGTTTGGCCATGCACTCCGCGAAAAGGCAAAGTGTTTGGCGGCTGCTCACAAGGGGGGTGAGGCTGTACCAGCCCCCCCGGGAATATTTTCTGCCGCCATCCAGCTACTGTGCTCTCAACACGGAAGTGGGACTATGGGATAGCTGAGGACAGCTACCCACAGTGCAGCGCTCTGAAATCGAGCGATGGTAGCTTTGGACCATGGACGCAAACAATCGATTTCGGGATCCCACTGTGGACGCGCTAAACCGATTTTATTAGATCTGTTTTGTAATATCGGTTTAAGCTAATTCGAAATAATCGTGCAGTGTAGACGTACCCTGAGAGGAAGTTGCATGTTTGTGGTGGGGAGGACCTGCACAGCAGAGGCCTTGTTCTTGTATCACAGGCTCTCTAGGAATACTGAAGCCTTGATGTCCTCAGCTGTTGCTGACCTATCTCTATAATGACATATCCGTCTTAAAAGGCATGCATAATGGACCTGTTTCTAATCTTTAGTTTACAAAGAAATCAGTTTTCCTGTGCAAAAACAAAATGGAAAAAATAGCAGTTGGAGGAGAGAGAGAGAGAGGGAAAGCAGTAAAAAGAATGTCCACATTAATGAAACTAAGCTATATGTATACTTTATAAATGTAATTAAAATAGCATAGTAATCACTAAATGATAAATAGATTTTTAGACTTTCCTGTTCTAACCTGCACTATCTCAGTTGAGTTTAACATTCTAATTTTCCTTTTATTTAAAAAATGGGAACTTCCAATTTCTTTAAAATGTTTGTGTGCAAGCAGAGCATGTCATACTATTCATAGATTCCAAGAGTAGTAGGTACCATTGTGATCTAGTCTGACCTCCTTTATAATACAGGGACATAAAATGTCCCCAAAATAATTCCTCTTTGAACTAGAATATGTCTTAAAAAAAAATCCATTTGTGATCTTAAATTTGTCCGTGATGGAGAATCTACCTTAACCTTTGATAAATTGTTTCAGTGGTTAATTGCCCTCACTGTTTAAAATTTTGCACCTTATTTCCAGTCTGAATTTGTCTAGCTTTAACTTCCAAATGTTAGATCTTGTTATAACTGTTAGACTGAAGAGCCCATTATCAAATATCTGTTCCCTAGGTAGATACTTATAGACTGTGATGAAGTCATCCTTTAACCTTCTCTTTGTTCAACTAAACAGATTGAGCTCCTTGAGTCTATCACTGTAAGGCTTGTTTTGTAATGCTTTAATCATTCTCCTGTTCTTTTGTGAACCCTCTCCAATTTATTAACATCCTTCTGTGGAACCTTGATGTCCAGTGTGTGGAAGAAATCACCAGATGACTGAAGAGTCAGTAGGCTCAAGCTCAGTGCAGGAAAGACAAAAGCAATAGTGGTAGGAAAGGGGGAAATGTTTTCAAGAATGGGCAAATAAAGCAATATCGCCAATTATCAAGGACACTGTACCACAATTCATTGAAGTGGAATGAAGCTACAGAATCATGCTGGATGCCTCACTACAGATTGTTAGAGTGGTGAGAAACTCCTTCTTGCACCTTGGAAGAGCTTCCAAATATTTGATCCAAAAGTGTTACAGTTTTGCTGCTGATTGACTTCTGAAGAGATGAGAGTTTCCTCTCCAGGACTTCCACTAGGTTTACATTTTTAAAATAAGTGTTACCCCATTTGTTGTTTTGGAGAAGAGATATGAGGCTAAATTTAAGCCCTAGGTTTGTTTAGCATTAATATAAGCGCACATATAACATAGAGACCTATATTCAGTCTGGCAAGACCTGGTAAAAGCAAGAGTAATTTGTGCCTGATGTATGATGGCTGGGTGAGGGTTTGAGCTCAAATATGTGAATGATGCTCCTGCACACCAGGCTTTGCTCTCGAATCATACACACCCCTGCTGTGGTGTTACAAAAATAGCCCTGCACATTCCCCTCAAGGCCAAAACTAGTTCCTTTTTTATTTTCCAAATAAAAACCTTACCCACAAATGTGAAATCCCCAGCTACCTAATGCAAACTCATCCAAGTGATACGAAGGACAAGAATCTCATCCAAGTCAGGCTGCAAAAGGTGTGAGATACATATGCAGAGGCACTGTTGCACAAACATTCCATATTAGGCACCAATCTTGAAATTTACAGTGCACCAGCACACCTGTGTGTAGCTTTGTTGATGTCAAGAAGATTCTGTCCTCCTTCAGTGAATTGTAGGATCAGGGCCATAGGTTTCATGCTCATTGCTAGAAATAAAGCTGCAGGGATTTACCCTTAATTTGATGTGTGGCTGGAAACTAGTTTCAAAGCAATAGGAGATAGGTTTCTAAAGATATCGCAAAATATCTTGGTGCTCTGAAAGTATATTAAAAGTGTGATCATACATCAGCCTCATTCCTCTCTAGTAATGTTGCTAACAGGTTGAGTAGCTGTGCATTTCATTTTTTCCTTTGTACAGTATATGCAATTATTAAATAATTTGTGTTAGTAAAATTTTTGCAGAACTTCACAATACATGAAAAGGTGGGAAAAAATAAAGGATGAATCATTGCTTTAAGAATAAATGCTTATTGGTCTTGATAAGCTACATTAAAGATTCAATTTAAAATGCTGCACAGGTTTAGGTGGAACACATCCAGGCTTTTCAGATAGTGGTCATTGAACAAAGATCTAGTTTAGAGGGGAGGAGTTAGTCTTGTAATTCTATGGTCCTATTATAAAACAAATTCTGTTCTCTGATATTTTGGCTGGAATATTGAGTAGACTCTACATATGGTAATTCTACATGGTGATGGAAATAATGAATGTCTCTAATCTCACTTGGAAATGGTTAATAGCATTGTGTGTAGGTGTTTAATGAAAATCTATAAATTCATCTGTGCTGAAAAATGGCCATTCCCTAGTGTCCGTTATCTCTATGTTAATGTATTATTTATTTACTAAATGACAGACAGCTTTAACATAAATGCAAATAGACTAGCTTTTAGTCTTCTCTGGAAGAGCATAAAATAGTGAAACATTTTCTGATTTTTGAAATATACCTGTGCATTTATTATTGTATAAACTGATTTTTACATGAAAATTATAGCTTGAGATGCAATGTAGTACAATAGGATACTTAGCTAAAAGTTTGTCGTAGTTTTATTGTTCATAGTACAATTTTTAATTGTTTTCTGCTGTTGCAATAAAATGTAATTCGCAAAAAGATTTATACAGTAGCTTGTGTCCCTTTTTCTCTTCCTTTCAAACTTCAGTTAAAGACAATGCAAATCATAGAAATAGAGACGGAGGGGGGGGAGAATAGTGATTAAAAAAGGGAACTTAAAAAGTCAAGATTGGCACCTATATCTTCTGGCGACTGTCACAGAAATAGGAAGAGTTCTATTCCTGCATGGCACAGCTCATTGCATGGCCAATTCTGCAAAATTAGCAAGTGTTTTTGGATGTCTGGTTTTGGCCAACTTTAGAGACCAAGAACCTGAGAACCTGAATGAAATTCCGCTTAGCTTCAGCTGGAGCTGTATTGATCAGTACCTCCTGAAAATCCGGCCCCTGTAGGTGTCTCAAGTTGGACACCCAAAACTGGAGGCCCTGTTTGCACACTTAGAATTTATCATCTTTGTACCTTGGTTTCCCCATCTACAATGAGGATGGATAGTTCTTGACATCCTTTCAAGGGTGTCCAGGCTTAATTGATTGATACATGTAAAGCTTTTTGAGATATTTCAATAAAAGGTGCTAGAGAAGTTAAAATTATTATTTAATGAGACTTATGATATTGGTGGGAGCCAGACGAGACTCTTGTGTGTGCACACTCACACACACACACATTTACGGGGTATGCTAGTTCATTGAACAGGAAGGGTTTCCAGACACAGATCTATCTGAGTGAAGTGGAACTGACTCTGGGCAAGCAGCCACAAGTGGAAGATGGGGAGTGGAAGGTCGTGATTTTAAATTTGTTCATGATGGAGTATCTACCATAACCTTTGATAAATTATTTCAATAGTTAATTACCCTCACTGTTTAAAAATTTACACCTTTATCCAGTCTGACTTTGTCTAGCTTTAATTGTTGAACGTTGTTATACCTTATGTGAATTTTGGATTTGCTGCTTCCACTTTAGAGGGTGTACCAGTTAGCGGTTAAAAGGTAGTCTGACATAATTGACTATGTAACAATTACAACACATGGGGAACACCCACCAGACAGTATGCAATCAGTCTGGATGGGCATTAGGAAGGACAATAAGACTTTGAAGATACTAATCTCCCTCCTTCCTGAGAAGTTTCCTGAGATGCCACTTTGACACTGCAGGGTCAGGTGATCATGTCACCTGGTACTACACCCATCTTGGACTTCGTGTTTTTCTATTAAGAGGGCGTGGGGGGCAAACTGGGAAACAAAGGATTCCCACCATATGCCAATCCTATTTAAGGCTGGGGAGTGAGTTAATCTTGGTTCTTCTCCACTGGCTCCCTGCTCAAGAAGGAAGACTGCTGAAAACACCTGGAGAAACAAAGGAACAAAGCTGCAGGAGGGCATGGGCTGAACCCAAGTGAGAAAGATCTAGCCTGTAAAAGCAATACCTGGAGATTTAAGCTGCAAGCAGTGCAGTTTACCTTCAAGAAATTCTGCAACTTGCATAAAACAACTTTTCAGGTGAGAATTTGCTAATATTAACCAGTTAATTTAGTGTAATAAACTCAGTTTGTGTTTTATTTAGTTGCTCAGTGATCTGCTCTGTTTTATTTGCTATCCCTTATAATCACTTAAAATCTATCTTGTGTAGTTAATAAACTTGTTTTTTCTTTAATCTAAAACCCAATTTGTGTAATTTATAACTGGGGGAGGGGTAAGGTGACCAGATGTTAAGGAGACAATATCGGGATCGCTGCGGGGGGGGGGGGGGTTTTTTTTTTTTACACTCACCCATCCGGGAGTTTGGTGGCAATTCGGCGGAGAGCCCTTCAGTTGCAGACGGTCTGCAGTGGTATTTCAGCAGTGGATAATAAACCTTGCTGCCAAAGGCAGAAGCACTCGCTGCTGAAATACTGCCAAAGACCGTCCATGACTGAAGGACTCTCCACCGAATTGCTGCCGAAGACCAGGAAACATAACATCAGGACAAATGGCATCCTGACTGTACTCTCGTCGGGGCGCGGGAGAAAGTCCTTAAAATTGGGATAGTCCTGATTTTATTGGGATGTCCGGTCACCCTAGGGAGGGGGCAAAAAGACTGTGCATATCTTCCTCCACATTGAGGGAGGGAGCGAATTTCATGAGCATACGCTGTATAGACCTCTATACAGTGCAAGACAATATAATTTTAGGTTTACACTCCAGAGGGGGTGTGCACTTGAATGATGAGCAATCCCTAAGCTGAGTCTTCTGACAGAGCTGATTGTGTGATACTACAGCTACCTCTGTGTGTGCATGCCTGGCATAGGAGGGCAGGGTGAGGGAGCTCAGGCTGGTGAAATGGGTGGGCTCAGTGGGACCCCAGTACATCAGGTGGCACCCCAGAAGGTGGTTCCAACCCATCACTGGTAGAACTAGTAGTGAAGTTCTGGTTTCTATTCCCAGCTCCTCCGGGGCATTGTGTGACTTTGGACAAGTGAGTTAACATCCCTGAGCTTCAGTTTCCACATCTATAAAACAAAGCTAGTAACTAGGGGAGGTGAACAGAAACCTGGAATTTTGACTCAATGAAAATGGGAGGAAAATGTCCACTTTCCATTTTGATTTTTTTCATTCAAAAAACCTGAATGGTTGTTTTTCAGGTTTTCAACAAAAAGTCTAAATTCTCCACAGGAAATGCCTCATTTTCTGCCACAACTACATCATGGAAATGTGGTGAGTAAAAGCTGTATATTAGAGCTGGCTGGGAAACTGTATTTCACTTCTGTTTTTAAAAATATCCTGTGGTGTTTTGTTAAGCATTTTGTCCTAAATCAGGACAAAGAGTAAAAGCCTCGGGGGGTCGGGGGGAGGAGTGATATTTCAGAAGTGAAATTCTACAATATTTTGTTTTGAAAATACTGAAAAGCTCCTGCAGAGGGGATGGTTTTTGTTGTTTCTGAAATGAAATATGCTATCCCTAGCCCCCTGGATGCCTCCCAAGCTTCCCCACCAGAAAGGCTGCGCTATGGGTGTTGGGGAGGGCCTGGGCAGGTGGGTGAGCTCAATGGAAACCTGCCAGGAATTCATCAGAAGGTTAATTGAATTCAAATTGTTCCTGTTTGGGACTTTGAATGTGCATTATCTAAAGGAAAAATGTTCCATTAGGAAACCTCCAACCAGGTCTAGTGTATATCACCATTTATTACATGAGTGCACATTCAGGCACTCTGTTCTGCACTTGTTCCTTAGGCAAAACTCCTGTTTACTTAATTCAGCATTTTACCTGAGTGAAATGTCCTGTGTGTGTCCTTTAATGACACTAAATTACCAGCAGAATTTTTTTTTTAAACTTAAGACTGAAACCCAGCTACTAGGATTTCTGTAAGTTTGTATTTTGTATGCAGAATGAAGGCAAACTTTTTAAAAAAAATGTTTTCCGTTTAGGATAATCAGCTAAGGAACAAACGAGTTTCTTACATTAATGCAGTGGTGCAATGTGACTATAGAATGTTACATAACGAGATGGTGGAGACCTTATAAACACAAACTAAAAATACAGCCTGTAAAGAAGGAAAGCTGCTTGGACATACTAGTGAGGAAAGGCAGTTCTAGTGTGTGAATTTCTTCTCCAGCCCTCCCATGCTGGAGTGGACTGAGACTACAGGTAAAATCCTGGCCCTATTGACACCATTGACAAACCTCCCATTGATTTCAATTGGGCCAAGATTTCTCTCTGTGTATGTTAAGTGGCATAGCCTAGAGAAATGATCATGCAACAGGATGTGACGTTATCTGATTAAAACATGACCATATAAATCATTGTTGCAACCACTGTTACATATTTGCAGAAAATATTGTACAAAGGTTGTCAACTGAGGTGTCTATGAAAAGGTTATGATTTGCTGGTTATGATTATACTATCTGTATGCATATATCATTTTTATATTTGAAGTTATAAGTATTGGCTCTATACCTGGATTTGAAATGTTTGCCCCTGGGGTCCCACCCACAAAGTAGCTAGCCAGCAGATCTTGGAGAGACTATTCAAATTGAGGGACCCATCAAAAGAACATTTAATTGACAATGGACCTTGGGAGACACCTATCTACACTTGATGGAATTTCCTGCTGTCACTAGGTGAAATGCATGGACATGGGACTTGCCCATATGATTCCAAACTCCATCTTGTTGCTGTAATTTTCCGCAATAAGAACAATGGAATCTCATCCAAATGGCAAAAGCTATAAAAGGCCCTGGAAACACCTCTATTGTGTCTTCAGTCCCGCTTCTTCCCTCTGGAGGAACTTTGCTACAAACTGAAGCTTTGAACAAAGGACCGGCAGCCGGTATCAAGCAGAGTGCCCTAGAGGTCGGTCCTGGGGCCGGTTTTGTTCAACATCTTCATTAACTATCTGAATGATGGGATGGATTGCACCTTCACCAAGTTTGTGAATGACACTAAGCTGGGGGGAGAGGTAGATATGCTGGAGGGTAGGGATAGGGTGCAGTTTACCCTCAGCCTTTGTTCATGATGCTGGCCATATCCCTGTCTGGTGGCAGTGCTGGTGCTTAGTTCTGCCTCTGCTTTTATAGGTGAATGTTCTCCTCCTGTATATCTTAATACAGGAAAGAAATAGCCAATGGGTCCCATAACTTAAACACAAGCAATGAATTAACCAATCAGCTAGTCCTATATAGTCAGAGGGAAAAGTACCACCTTCACTGATACTATTTCCTGCAGCACCCAGGTGTTACTATGCAATCCAAGTGTTCTTCCTACTTAACTTGCGATCCATCTGAATCTCTGCAAAAAGTGGTTCAGCTGCATGTACGTTTCATGTTTACTCTATGCCAGGCATGCACAATTCGTAAAGTGGCAAGGGCCACATTACTCCAAAGAAAACAGCTGAGGGCCGAACCCCACCAGCCCTGCGGAAACACCCCCAACCCCCCACGACCTCTCAGCCCAGCGGAAACAACCCGCCCCAGCACTGCCCAGCCCTGCAGAAACAAACCCTCCTTCCCAGCGCCGCTCCACCAAAACAGCTGTGGGCCAAAAAGGAAGGTTGGGGGTGGGGAGGTGATACTTGATTTTAAATCAACCAGGGGCTCCCACCTGAAGAGGTGGCTGGGAGCCCTCAGGGTCAAATTAAAGGGCCTGGGGCTCTGGCAGCTGGGGGAACCCGGAGCTCTGCAGGACTGGGGCAGGGATTTAAAGGGCCCAGATCTTCTGCTGCTGAGGGGGGCCCGAGCCCTTGAAATTCCAGCCCCAGCCCATCCGCTGGAGTTGCAGCCGGAATCCAAAGGGCTCTGGGCTGCCTGCAGCCGTGGGGAGCCCTGAGCCCTTTAAATCTCAGCCATTGCTGCGATTCAAAGGGCTCTGGGCTGCCCGTGGCGGCGGGGAGCCCTGAGCCCTTTAAACCTCAGCCGTGGCCGGGAATCTCTGGGGGCAGCCCAGAGCCCTTTGAATCTCGGCCGCAGCTGGGATTTAAAGGGCTCAGGGCTCCCCGCAGCAGCAGGCAGCCCAGAGCCCTTTGAATCCTGGCCGCGGCTAAGATTTAAAGGGCTCTGGGCTCCCCACGGCTGTAATTGCCGGGATCACCTCTGGAGCCCTTTTTAAAAATTGGTGTCCCATTAGCTATCCTCCAGTCATTTGGTACAGAAGCTGATTTAAATGATAGGTTACACACTACAGTTAGGTCTGCAATTTCACATTTGAGTTCCTTCAGAACTCTTGGGTGAATACCATCTGGTCCTTGTGACTTATTACTGTTTAGTTTATCAATTTGTTCCAAAATCTCCTCTAATGCTACCTCAATCTGGGACATCTTCATAATGTATTGTAGGAATTGGAAAGATTTTACTTTGTACAATTTAAAACTGGGGGGTTTACACTGAAAGACAAAACGCGCCCATAGTGTTCAGTAATTAATGATGATATAAAAGTAGTTCTGATGCTTAATGCAGGGAAATTGCTACAACAGTTAATTGGCTGCCACAAGATGAACAAAAACAGCATCAGCAATACAGTGGAACTTGGCTCAAGCAACCACTGAGGGATTGCTTAATGGAGACAGCCTACTAAAACATAAGACAAAATTGTGCTTATGTCTGAGGCTATTTTGGGCCAGTCTCTAAAGGAAGGCAGCTGATTAATAGCAGTGTCACTTCTAGAAATATGCATAGAGCAGGCCTGCACAACATGCAGCCCGTGGAGGCTCACTATGCGGCCCGCGGCCAGGAATCAAAGGGCTCTGGGCTGCATGCAGCCGCGGGCTGAGCTCTGAGCTGCCCACAGCCCTTTAAATCCCAGCCGCAGCCGGGATTCAAAAGGCTCTGAGCTGCTCGCAGCCACGGAGAGCCCAGAGCTCTTTAAATCTCAGCCAGCCAGGATTCAAAAGGCTCTGGGCTGCCCGCAGTGGTGGGGAGCCCACAGCCCTTTAAATCCCAGCCGCAGCCGGGATTCAAAAGGCTCTGAGCTGCTCGCAGCCACGGAGAGCCCAGAGCTCTTTAAATCTCAGCCAGCCAGGATTCAAAAGGCTCTGGGCTGCCCGCAGTGGTGGGGAGCCCACAGCCCTTTAAATCCCAGCCGCCAGGGCCGTCTTTAGGCCAATTCAACCAATTCCCCTGAATCGGCCCCACCCCTAAGAGGGCCCCACGCCCAAGCCCCAGTACGGTGTACCGGCAAAAGCCAGTGTGCTGTACTGGGGTGGCCCAGCTTCCCCAGGAGGCAATTCCCCAGGAGACTCCGGGGGCTCCGGGAGTCCAGTAAGCCTGACTTCAGTACCAGGCAAACTGGTTGAAACTATAGGAAAGAACAAAATTGTCAGACACATAGATGAATATCATTTGTTGAGGAAGGGTCAAGTTGGTTTTTATAAAGGGAAATTATGCCTCACCAATCTACTAGAATTCTTTGAGGAGGTCAAAAAGCAGGGGTGGTGAGTTGTTTAAGCCCGTGGTTCCCCTACTCCAAGAATATTCAGGGCTCGGATTCCTGGCTCCACCAATGTTTGGAGCCAGGTCTCTTCCCCCGGCCCTGGCTGCCGCCCCCTCATGCCTCTCCCGGAGCAGCCCCTGCCTGCCACCACTGCATACCTCCCTTGGGGCCTGGAACATCCCTACCTGAAGCAAGCGGGCGGCTGCCCTCCCACTCTGTGCTGTGCTCCCTCACCACCACCGCTGGCCACAACTGCTTAAGGCTACAGCACAAGAGCGGTGCTGGCGGCACGCTGAGGCGGCTGCTGCACCTGAGGAGAGGACGAAGTGCACACATGATGTGTAGCCCTCCCCTCCCCTGGTTACCCACTGGGAGGGTGATGCTGAGGGAGCGTCCAGGAGACAGAGTCTGGACCTCATCTGAGAAGCTGCTGGGGCTTGGGCAAGTGTCTGACCCTGTGATCTGTGTCCGTTCCCCTCCTCCTGCCACCATCCTGCCCCATGATGGGCAAGGGGCACCCACATCCCTGTGAGGCTATAGTGAGGGGAAGTAGGCTGCAGCAGGGGAGAAGGCCACATGTGAGGGCAGCCCCCTCCCCTGCGGCACCACCCACCACAGGGGAGGCGAGGGGGCTTCCTGGACCTGAGCAGCTGGGGCATGCGTGAGTGTTATGATACTCTGTGCTGCCCCCTGCAGTCACCACTCCGGCCCCACGCTGGCAGGGGGCAGCCCCATCCCCCACCCCCAATGAGGCTACAGTGAGGGGTAGCAGCAGGGGAGGAGATGCACATGTAGTGGCAGCCTCCCCTCCCGCCGGTACCCACCACAGGGGAGGGGAAGGGGCTTCCTGGACCTGAGCAGCTGGGGCATGGGTGAGTGTCATGATATTCTGTGCTGCCCCCCGCCCCCTGCAGTCACCATTCTTGCCCTATGCTGGCAAGGGGCAGCCCCATCCCTCACTCCCAATGAGGCTACAGTGAGGGGTAGCAGCAGGGGAGGAGATGCACATGTGATGGCATCCCCTTTTCCCCGCCAGCACCCACCATAGGGGAGGCGAGGAGGCTTCCTGGACCTGGGAGGGACCCTAGGAGCACATGCAGCGACGGTGGTGCAGGATGATTGTGCTGCCAGGGAGGAAGAGGGGGCCCCTCCCCTGGAGCTTGCTGCTCCCAGCAGGGAGAGGGTTGGGAGGAGTCCTCCTCTTTGGCCCTAGCCCTGGGGCAGCCTGTCTGCACCCCAAACTCCTCCTCCCCAGCCCTGCCACACCCCAGAGCCCTCACCCCACTGCACCCCAACTCTCAGCCCCAGCCCTGAACCTCCTCCTGCACTGTGAACTCTTCAACCCCAGCACTCCAGAGCCTTCACCTGAGGGGAAAAAACACACAACTTAAATTCAGTGGTCAGTTTGCGGTATGATCATGTTTAGAACAATACTTGATTATTTTACATCCTTTAAAATATATAAATGGTTGTATACGGGTACAACAAAATACAATGCATTGAAGTAGGTGAGCATTGCTTCTGACTTTCACTTTTAATTGGCCCTTGTAATCTTGTAGCACCGACGCATTGCAGCTTCATTTTATCCATTTTATCCCAGCAACAAATTCTTGATTTGTAGGACCCATAATAATTAACTATAGATACATCCTTAGTAAAGTTACCCAGAGAAAAAGGAAGAAAAGGGTAATTCATCAAGTGATGGCCTGAGTTCGACACCCAGCTTTCAAATTGAAAGTTATAGAAAAGAAGGATGTGGCAAATCTACAAGATAAGAAAAGGAGTTTTCAGCAATCTTGGCTATCAAGATTTATGCGGTTGGAGTACAATAGCAAATAAGACAGAGCTTTTTGCTCAGTCTGCAAAAACTGTTCTGAAAAGAAGATCTTAATATTTTCTACAAAGGCCGAACCAATGTTTATTTTGTCCGGATTTCAAGATTGGAGACACACATTGCATAGTTTTACATCACATGAAAAATCCTCCTGTCACAAGGAAGTGGTAATGAAGTATGCTGCTCTGCAATCACTGGTACATGGTCTGCACTAATGTTGGCCAGTTACAGAAAAGAATCGCAATCAGCTAGGAATGCACCGCACAAAACTTCTACCAGTGTTCAGTACCTAGCTCAGCAAGGAATAGCATTACATGAGTGATTCAAATTTGATGCAACTGTTGTTGCTATGCAGTACAGATTCAGAGGAACTGAGACAGTGGCTTAGTCGCACAAAATACAAGTGGCTGTCACATGAGGTTATTAATGAAATAATTAAAATGATGGCGTTAAGACCAATTGTGCAAAAGATAAAGGCTTCAAAGTTTTCCACCATTGGAATGGATGAGACTACTGGTTTGTCAAAAGAACAAGTAAGTTTTTCTTTAAGGTTCTTTTTTGTGACGACTGGGAGATTTATGAGGAGTTTATTGGGTTTTACCAAACTGACGCAATGGCTGCTGCTTCTCTTTTCAAAATTATGGAAGACACACTTCTTAGGTGTGATTTTCCCTTTTCTGATTGCTGGAGGCAGTGTTACAATGGAGCCAGTAATGTATCCATAAAATGTACTGGGGTCCGAGCCAGAGTGACACAACACAGGATGCCCTGAATAATATTCTAGAATGTCATGATATGTTTTCGATGGTGAAAGATCTCATCAATGTCTCCAGGGAGTCACCAAAGTGTGTGGCAGCAATCAGAGAGTTTCAGCCTTCTTTACGACATTGTGCCCAACAAGATGGACACTAAGGATCAGTAGCATTAAATCATTGTGCTACAACTCTGAGGCTCTGATGAACTGCCTAGATGAATTCAGTTACTCTTCTGATGGATTTGGCTCAAAATGTAGTGGATTCTTGAAGCAACTTCAATCTTTTTCAGCATACTTTATGCTAACAGTTCTTGTGAAAGCCATGGGGCCTGTAGAAGAAGCTAATGCAAGAATTCAAAGCCCAAACATGTCATTGGGAAGCATTATGGAGAAAGTTGGCCTGTTGCAAGAGGTGTTGAGTGGGATGCACACATACTTGTTATACAATCACTTCTGGGAAACAACAGTAGAGAAGGCAAGAAATCTTTATTTAGATTATCTTACACTCCCGAGAAAATGCAAGCCACCGAGATGGAAGCCTTCCTCACACCTTCAGTGACCACAAAGAGTATTTTTGTCAAATATATGTTGGGATCATTGATGCTTGCAAAGTTGCCATTGAACAGAGGTTTTCAACAGAGAGCTTTACATTTGCAGTAAAATTGGAGAAGCATATAACTGATGCAGCAAATGGCTCAAAACAGGACAGTGTCCCAATAAATGAAGCATTCCATGGTGACATTAATATGGAGAGGCTCTCTCTTCATTTAAAAATGTTGAGTGATATTTGCAGATTGAGAAATTGCCAGCTTAATTCGGTGAGCGAAGTGAAGCAATTTCTGAAACAAAATGAAGGCTTAAGTAACATATTGTCAGAAGTTACAATTCTCCTGAAATTATTCTACACATAATTCTACACATCCGACTACAACCTGCACCACAGAGCAAGCATTCAGTTGCCTGCACAGACCGAAAAATTATTTGCGAACAACAATTGGCCAAGAATGTCTAAATCACTTGGATTTCTGCACATTCATAACAACTCTATCTCTAAATTTGACATTGCAAGTCTCCTGGATGAGTTCATTTCAAGAACTGAACAACAATGGAAAGTGTTTGCTGCCTTCTGAAGAACATCACAAAAGAAGGGGCTATATTTGTTTTAATTTTAGCAAGTATTTGCTTTTGAGTGTTATTGATCCAAGAATGCTTGGTTGTTTCCGTATTCAAAGTATTAATAAAGTTGATATTCTTAGTTAAATATTTTTTTTTCGATAGTGCTATTGTGCAATATAGGGAAACTGTTAAATGCTTACTGTTTCCAATCCATTTTTACAGTATTTTAAAAATATATATTGGCTTACGAGGACTTGGACACATTCTGGGCACCACCAAAAGTTATAAAAATCTGCCAGCCCTGTCAACAAGCATGTGAACAAGGGGGATCCAGTGGATATAGTGTTTTTAGATTTTCAGAAAGCCTTTGACAAGGTCCCTCACCAAAGGCTCTTAGGCAAAGTAAGCTGTCGTCGGATAAGAGGGACGGTTCTCTCATGAATTGGTAACTGGTTAAAAGATAGGAAACAAAGGGTAGGAATAAATGGTCAGTTTTCAGAATGGAGAGAGGTAAATAGTGGTGTCCTCCAGGGGTTTGTACTGGGACCAGTCCTATTCAACATATTCATAAATGATCTGGAAAAAGGGGTAAACAGTGAGGTGGCACAATATGCAGGTGATACAAAACTACTCACGATAGTTAAGTTCCAGGCAGACTGCTAAGAACTACAAAAGGATCTCTCAAAACTGGATGACTTGGCAACAAAAGGGCAGATGAAATTCAGTGTCGATAAATGCAAAGTAATGCACATCAGAAAGCATAATCCCAACTATACATATCAAGTGATGGGTTCTGAATTAGCTGTTACCGCTCAAGAAAGAGATCTTGGAGTCATTGTGGATAGTTCTCTGAAAACATCACTCAATGTGCTGGGGCAGTAAACAAACACACAACCCCAACAAACTGAATGTTGGGCATCATTAAGTAAGGGATCGATAATAAGACAGAAAATATCACATTGCAGCTAAATACATCTATGGTACACCCACATCTCGAGTACTGCATGCAGATGCAGCTGCCCTATCTCGAGAAAGATATATTCGACTTGAAAAAGGTTCAGAAAAGGGCAACAAAAATTATTAGGGGTATGGAACGGCTTCTGTATGAGGAGAGATTAATAAAACTTGGGACTATTCAGCTTGGAAAAGAGACAGCTAAGGGGGGATATAACTGAGGTTTATAAAATCAGGACTGGTGTGGAGAAAGTAAATAAGGAAGTGTTAGTTCTTGTGTTATAAGGGTCACCAAATGAAACTAACAGTCAGCAGATTTAAAACAAACAAAAGGAAGTATTTCTTCACAGAATGTACAGTCAGCCTGTGGAACTCTTTGCCAGAGGATGTTGTGAAGGCCAAGACTATAACAGGGTTCAAAAAAGATAAATTCATGGAGGATAGGTCCATCAATGGCTATTAGCCAGGATGGGTAGGGATGGTGTCCCTAACCTCTGTTTGTCAGAGGCTGGGAATGGGTGACAGAGGATGGATCACTGATGATTACCTGTTCTGTTCATTCCCTCTAGGCACCCGGCACTGGCCACTGTCGGAAGACAAGATACTGGGCTAGATGGACCTTTGGTCTGACCCAGTATGGCCATTCTTATGTTTTTAATGGTGGTAAGTTTGTTTGTTTGTTTATTTTTGGTGTTCTGTTTTTTACTTAATTTACTAGCTATTTTAGTTTAAGTGCAATTGACTATGGATACAGCAAGCATGTTTCTGCATTAGTTGAATTAAATGGCTTTTATTTATATTGTATCACTGTTGCAGTTTATCTGTACCAGGTTTATTTTAAAAGCCATTTAAAAAAAAACCCCACAACTCTTTCCCCTCATTTCTGTTTCCATGTACAGCCTACACAAGAAACGGCAATAACTGTGAGGTTTGTGTTACCACAGCAACCATTCTCCACACATACTTTTGTCACTCGGAGTTACAACACAGGAGGAAATGACTATGACTTCCTCCTCTGATCTTACTTAGAAATAATTTTAATCATCGTGTTGGCAACTTCGCGATTTTTCTCATAAATTGAAACAAGTATGACAAGTCACTAATCCAGTATTTAATTTACTATACTGTACATACCACATGATATTTAGCTGTCTTATAAAATGTGCTTCCAGATGCTAAGTATTTAAATACTCTAAATATACTATTACTATTTAATATATGTATTAATGAAGCACCAACAATAGTGATATAGTTTTGAGATCCAGTGTCAAAACCCCTTTTGACTTCACTGTGAAAGTCACTATTGTATCTTAACTGCATGTGGTTTGTGGAAGAAGAGGCACTTTATGATCCAGTGATCATTTCTGGTACAGCAGGTGTCAGGATTCCTGGGTTCTGTCCCCAGCTATGGCACTGATTTCATTCCCAGGGGCAAGTTACTTACTCCCTCTCCCATAGAATATCTGTAAATATTTCTCTCCCTCACAGGATTGTGTGAAGTGCCTGAGATGCTCAGATGAAAGATGCTGTAATAGAGAAAATTATCATTAGTATTGCTTATTTTTATGCAGAATTATAACAGAGCTGCACCTACTGCACTGAGTTGGGGATCCTCAGCTGGTAAAAATTATCATTGTTCAAATAAACGGATTTTGCTGAGTCAGTCCACTCTCAAATGGATTGATTTTGTACTTGATTCTGGGACATGGGCCAAAATGTAAATGTAGGTGGGAAAGACATGCATGAAATGCAAAGCCAGGTGGAGTTACCTGTAAGCTCTAAACTGATCCCTGATGAGAAGTGACAACCTTTATACAAGATTGCCCTCATCCTTGTCCCTTCCTTCAAGGTCCCGAATCACAGTGGACCTTACTCTAGCCAAGTAGAACCTACATTAACTTTGAGGCCAGAAACATTTGCCAGCTTAGTTATGTTGGTTGGGGGATGATTTTTTTTGGAGACATTTCTATACTACCAAAAGCCCTGATGTAGATGCAGTTATACCGGCAGAAGTCTTTGTGCTGGTACAGTTTATTTTGCTTGGGGAACAGGTATAAGCTATTCTCACCTAAGCACCTTGTTGCCAGAGGTGAAAGTAACTTAAGGGACTTGTGTGTGTCCTGTGGGGGGGGGGTGCCCTCAGGCAGAAGGGGCGGAGCCTCGGGTGACACCTTTACATTTCTGGGTCCTTTAAATCACTGCCACTACCCCGGGGCTCCAGCTGCAGTAGCAGCAGCCGGGAGCCCTGGGCCATTTAAATCACTGCCGGAGCCCCTTGGTAGCAGTAGCTGCAGTGGCAGCCTGGAGCCCTGGGTTTCTGACGGTGATTTAAAGGGCCAGGGCCTCTGGCCGCTGCTGCTACCCCAGGGCTCTGGCAGCGCTGCTTTGGTAGTAATTTAAAGGGTCTGGGGCTCTGGCTGTGGTAGTGGCAGCTGGAAGCCCTGGGACCTTTAAATCACCGCCAGAGCCCCATGGTAGCTGTAGCTGCAGCGGTGGCCAGGAGCCCTGGGCACTGGTGGTGATTTAAAGGGCCTGGGGCTCTGGCTGCTGCTGGGAGCCCAGGCCCCTTTTAAATTTCTGGCCTGGGGAAGCTGCCCCCGCCGGTATGGTTGGCTGTGTACTGGCTCTTGCTGGTATGCCAGACTGGACTGGTTTACTCTCACCTCTGCTCTTCTCCAGCTTTTCCCCATCACAGTACAAGCATGCTTCAGTCACTCTCAGCTGACAAAATCCACCCTTGACCCTACTTGCCTCCCCAACTACCATCCCATATGTTTTCTCCCTTTCATCTCTAAGCTCATTGAACGCTGTCTAGTGTGCCGTTCCTCCAGTTAATTTTAGACCCTCTCCAATACAGCTTCTTCCCCTTGCTTTCCACTGAAACTATTCTCAGCAAAGTCTCTAATAACCTTTCCTAGACAAATCTCAGAACCAGTGTTCCATCCTCATCCTCCTTCAGCTAGCAGCCACCTTTGATACCATCAGTTATGCACTTAATCTTATCTTCCATTGGCTTCCAGGTCTCTGATCTCTTCTAGTTCTCCTCCTGCCCCTCTAACTGATCCTTCAGCATTTCCTTCCCCCACCCCGGCAGCTTTCTGTGAGGGTTCTAGAGGGCACTGTCCTTAGCTCCCTTCACTTCCCCTCTATAAATTAGCTCTAGATAATCTCATTCATAACCACAAATTTAACAGCCATCTGTCGGGCCCTCTATGGATATTAGCCAAGGTGGTCAGGGATGCAAGCCCAGGCTCTGGATGTCCCTAAGCCTCTGATTGCCAGATGCTGGGATTGGACAACAAGGGATGAATCACTTGGTAATTGCTCTGTTCTGTTCATTCCCTCCAAAGCATCTGGTACTGGCCACTGTCAGAAGACAGGGTATTGGACCAGGTGGACCATTGGTCTGACCCAGTATGGCCATTTTTATGTTCTATGTGAATTCTTCACAAATCTCTCTGCTCCAAACCTTTCTTCTTCTGTCTTGCAGATGATTTCACATAATCATTTCTAAGATATGGCCTTTCTCATCCATACACACAACTAAAACACTTCTCTCTGGCCCTGAAAAATGCATTTGTGCCCCACTCATATCCATTTAGAATGCTTCTGCAAAGATCATTTTGCTAGTCTGTCTCTTTAACTATGTCACCCTCTTTGTATCTCTCCAAGGACTTCCCTCTTCTCTATCACATCACATGTAAGCTATTTGTCTTCACTTTCAATGCCCCTCACAGCCAATTTTATAGGGACAGTCCCAATTTCAGTTATTCTTAAAAATTAAAACTTTTCTATAATCTTAAAAGAAACTATTTTTATCTGCTTATATATGGCATGAATAAATACAGATATACAGATCCTAGCATGCAAATTTATCATCCTATATGATAGGAATAAATCGTGCATCAAAGTCATGAAATGGGCTACAAATTCAATTAAAAATAAGGTATTCAAAAGCTTAACAAATGGATGGGGGGGGGGGCGCCAAAGATGCTTCTCGCCTGGGGTGCCATTTGGTCTAGGGCCGGCCCTGATTGCAAGAGCAGTTCAAGTATTCTGTAGTACTTTTTAGTGCTTCATTTTCAAACATTAATGCTTCTGTTTCTGGAACACATTCTGCACGGACTTGAACTTCATGCAACCCCATTGAGTTACCCAGAGTGTCACTAAGTGAAATTGGGTGCAGAATTTGACCGCATCTCAGCATGGGTAATTTTTTAGCCTCACTCAAGTGACTGTGCCTTTACATGAGCTAAATGTTGGAAGGTACTGTCCAGGCTCCTCTCAATGATCCAGATTAATCTCTGTTGGAAAACTCCTGACTTCTGTTGTGATGCATCAGGAACGAGTCTGGACTCAGTAACTTCAGTGCCCAGGCCCACTACAATTATGGCAGAAGAAATTAAGATAAAATTATGGGTTTCTGATGACACACAGAGTGTCTGGCAGACTCCGATAATCTTGTTATTTTAGCAATAGTGCTGAATAAAAATTCAACATGATCTGTCTGGAGTATAGACTCACTCGTCAATTAAGGAACTCCCAAATTCTGTATTTGCACCATTTGTAATGGTAATAATGCTAGTTGTCATTTGGCTTATGTTCTTATACTATGTGTTATGTTTCCAAGGGAATAGAAGAATCTACTTATTAGAGGTGTACCAATGTCTAGGAGAAGCATCATGGGAGTTGGAGCCAGGAACTTTGTTATTGAGTTAATGTGTGACCTTGGGCAAGTCACTTTGGCAACTTTTGAAGATTTTGCCCTCAGTTTTTGGATGCTCAACTTGAGACATATAGGGCTGGATTTTCAGAAGTGCTGAACCACCTCTATTTCCAGCTGAAGTCAGTGGCAGCTGTGAGTTCTTGGCACCTCTGAAAATCAGCCCTCTAAAGTTGGCACCAAGATATCAAGGCACCAAAAATCAGAGGCCACTTAGGAAAATGTTGACCTTCGTTTCACGTGCTTTGGTTTCCTCTCTGTAAAATGTGAGAAACACCCACAATATTTACCTCACGGGGCTTAGTCCGGTAATGTTTGGAGAGTGCTTTGAGATTATCAGCAAGTGCTAAATCTGTTTTTTAAGGACTATTAATTACAGTCCCTTCGACAGTACCCTATAACCTATTAAATATGGCCTTGCTAACCCTCCAAGCCTGGTGGATTTTGCTTTGTGACCAGACAGTAAATTTGAAAAATCAGAACTGGGGTGAGGGGTAATAGGAGCCTATATAAGAAAAAGACCCAAAAATCGGGACTGTCTCTATAAAATCAGGACATTTGGTCACTCTAATGAGATATATGGAGGACCATTGTATATTCTGCTTCAACACTGCATCTCCAAAGAACACATTTTGCTCAAAAGAGCTTTTTGATTATCAGACTTGGTCTGAGTGGAAATAATGGGGTCATTTTGATTAGAAAATAGCAGTTCTTCATGCCAAGCCATTTATCTGTGCCAGCAGGTAGAGTACAGCAGGTGACTGATCCACTGAGTTGTAATCATAGCCGTGGTTTTGTTGATTAAGGGGGAGAGGGCAGGGGAAAGAGACTTTTGTAACACAAAAATCAATTATATGGCTCCTATTGTTTATTACAGAGAAACCCCTCTGCTGTGCTCAAAGGGCAGCCTTCACCACTGTGTCCTGGTTATGACATGGTGGTGATCTGACATGTTAACACAGTCTGGTCTGATGGGGTAAACAGGTGCAAATCATATGGTAACCATGTTTCTGAATTGTTAACATTGGCTTTTAGCAAGTCTATAGCATGATTTGGGAACATGATTAAAACACGGTTTGGTCCCCCTCTACGCCTCAAGATGAGACTGTCTGAAATATTGTGGGATGACAGCGAGGTAAATGTATCCCTCAGGGTGGTATTGGTTTCAGCATAATTATGTCCAGAGCCATAGAATCCTAGTGCAGATGGGATTTTAGTTATTAAAGCATATAGGGTGGGGTAAGGGGAGAAATATAACCTATCATAAGACACTTATCATGTATTCAGTGACTCTCAACCAAAATACAGTGAGTGATCAGTGTATGCTGAGGAATGGGAAACCTTTCAGTTGAGTTGTGTTATAGCGCCCCTGTTGGTCCAAGACCAAATTGTTGTATATGCTAGACTTGCTATGGTTAAAGCACTTTCTTCCTCTGCTTTACAAGAGAAAGCCCAAGAGATAGAAATGTTGGCCTCTTATTTTCAAGGACACTATGCTGCACTAACGAGTGTGACATTGGCTTTGCCAGTGGACGATAGGGGATAGATGATTGTCAGAACTTCCAGGAGCGCAAATCTAAAAAGATCTTTCAAATTAAGGTTATTTGCTGCTCTCTGAGCTATTGCATGCCCTGACATTCCAGCATTTGAAGTTGCATCAAAATACATATGTTTGAGTGTCAACTAAAAACCATCGCAAGATTTCACCTTCAAATCCTCTGAAAATGTGTTGCTTAACTTACTGTATTGGAATGAGCTAGGCAGTGTATATGGATGGAATTGGCACTGCTAATCTGTGTCTCATAGTCCCCACACTGCTAATGGGAGATTCTCCTTTAGCTTATCGTAAGGACCTGTGTCCTTAGAACAGGAGGACGTGAATTCCAGCCTCTCTGCTGCTGTGAGTTACCTGGTGTGCAGCAGGAAGGCAAGTATGAAGTCCTAGGTATCCCCACATTTATTACAATATTATATGCTATTGCTTAGGATCTTTGGAAGCTTGTGAGTTCATTTAGAAGTGAACATAAATGAGCCACCTGTAAGGGTTTAAAAAAATTTAGATGTGATGCATTCATGAGGTTGACAAAAATTAGTAAGAGGAAAAGCATGCAGCAGTAATGTGCAGAGTGTATGTGCCCAGCAACTTGTTCTCTCAAAGGATGTGTCATGGTCTGAGGTAACACTATGTGTTTAAAATTATATTTCAAACTCAACAGGAACAACTGCCAGCTAACTAGTCTTGATCCAGGATCACAACTGCTGGAGGATGTCAACAACAAGGTATTCAATTACACAGGCAGGACATTTTAACCTTTTATATCCTGGCTACAATCCTATGTTTGCAATGAATACGTCCTTTAACATCCATCAGTTCTGTGTTTGTTCTTAGTGTGCTTCATTTCTGAACTGCCAGAAGGCCAATAGTTTCTTACCTCCAAGGGATCTGCTGTAGATTAAATTAATCCCTTTGTTCTCTATGTAACAGAGATATTGGCAGTCCATTTTCTTTCCTCCATGGATGATAATGGAAGGGAACTTAAATCCTTAACAACATGAGGTATCAATATTCCCCCTCTGCTTGATTAAATTTGTTGACTAATTCATATAAATATATATATGCTTTTTGCCCTTTATTTGATGAGCAGTTGCTTCTTGTGTGTTCAAGTAAGTTACAGGTGATATTTACCTCCTGAGCACCTCTTGCTGCTGCATGCAGTTCTGCAGGCCTCTTCCAGCTCCTGGCACCCCCTTTAAGTTGTCAGCCTTACTTGGCAGGCCTTCAGTGATTCAGCCCTCCAGCCAGGTCACTCAGTCAAAAAGAACTCCTTCTGGGGTAGCAAAGAGTCCAACAAAACTGTCTGTCTGCCCCCACCAGGGTCTACATCTCCAGCTCTGGGCCTTTAAATTGGCTTGGGCTTCCAAACTAGCCTTGTTCCCATCTTGAGTTTTACACCATTTTGCCGAGTGGGAGACCCAGGCCTGCCCACTTCTCCAGGTTCCACCCCAGGAACCCTATACCCAACAGCCATGTACCACCAGCAGCCATGTACCACTCGCTCAAATTCATTGCTACTAATTCTCTGGGCTTCTTCCCATCTTGCCCTTTTATCTTCATCTTTTACCTTAGGGTTAAAGTTCTCAGGTCCTCTATCTCCCAGCTTCAGCAAATGCAGCCAGAACTAATCTCTTGTTGTCCCTCAAGTCCCTTTGGCCAGACAGGCGTACCATTCCTCACTTCTCTGGTCCCAGACAGAAACTGATCTGTTATGGCCCTGCTGCTCCTTTTATCTGAGCCTACTGGGCTCCTCTGTGCAGCCTCTCTAGGCAGGTCTGGAGGACTCATCTTCACTGCTCCTTTCCTGGAGTAGAGTGTAGTTTGACCGAATCCTCTACATTTTCTGAGAACTGGCACTGGTGCATATACACAGAGCTTTTCGCCTCTGGTTCATGTTGCTAGCCATCAGAAGTTGTCATCTAACAGCTCTAATGGTGGGTTGTTTGAAATGTCAGTGACCGCTCTCCAGTTGAGTGGCTTCTACATCACAAGTATTGGAGCATAAGCTTTCGTGGGTGAATACCCAGTGCATCTGACGAAGTGAGTATTCACCCACAAAAGCTCATGCTCCAATATGTCTGTTAGTCTATAACGTGCCACAGGACTCTGTCGCTTTGTACAGATCCAGACTAACACGGCTACCCCTCTGATACTTCTACATCATAGAATCCACAATTCGCACTCCAGAAAAGAGGAAAAGAATTGAATGGAAGTGGACACCAGGGCCATCCAGATCAAAGTTCAGGGCAAATCAGCATGGGGGAGCTCATGCTGCTCTCTAATCTGCAGAGTTTAAATGAAGCACCTTCTTTTCCTTCTGCCAATCTGACACACTTCACGAGCACTAAAAAACTCCCTGGAAAGGATTTGTTTTGTTCCAATCATCTAATGTATAATTTAACAGCTCATCCTTTCCTTTGGCATTTGCTGTCTAAAAAAAACCTAATTTTCATCTACTGCTATTGCTTTTAATGTCAGTGAAAGCTGCATGTTTTATATGCATATATGCAAATTAAAAAAATTAGATGCAAATAGTGTAGATATTATACACAGCAAATTTAGATACATATTAACTTTAGATTTCACTATTCCATCTCAGTGTGTTGCAACCACCGAAGCATAATTTTGGCGCAACACTGCCTCCCATTGTGATTTGCCCAATTATTCCAATATCAAGATTATACATTAAAAGCTAGGCTTTTCTAGCCTCATTGTTTGAAGCGGATCTTCAGCAAAAGAGCTCTATTAAGTCCAATATTAAATTTGAGAATTTAAACACCCAGGCCAAGACTAGGAAAAGAATAACCATGCAGTTAAAACATAGAGCTGGGAGGCAAGTGACCTGAATTCGGTTCTTATTTCTAACAGATTTCCTGTGTAACCTTGGGAAAATCTGTGAACAACCTGTAAAATAATAGCCGCTTTTGGTTTGTATGTGTAGGACAGAGACTAAAACAGGTTTGTGCATTCATGCTCCCTCTAGTGGCTAAACAGAAGCAGTTTTACTAACAAAGGGCCTGATCCTGCAAGGTGTCCCTATGAAGATGTTAATGCTGGTTGATGAGGGCATTCAGCATCTCACAAGAGGCACTTGATACTTTGCAGAGTTGGGCTATGACCCAGACTGGACTATTGACATCACTGATGATTTCAAACTTCCAAGGAGGAGGGGGAGGTGCTGATATAAAATCTTTGAATGGAAATGGGAAAATGACAAAAGTGATGGTAAGCCTGCCTTCACCTACCCCGTAGATCTCAATAGTTACATCAATGTGAGCACACAGCTAGGTGCTCTGCCTTCTGAAAAACAATGGCGAGAAAATAGCAGTATTCTAAGCTGTCTAAAAAGCACAGTAGATGGCTATTCACTCCAGCAGCACATGCATTTTGACACCACAGGCTGAGTTGGCAACTCGCCAGAGCTGAGGGTTGTGTCTAATTTCCATATAAATTTCCATATACTTTGGGACCAATTCAGTGGCATATAAACATAACACTGGTTTGCGCCTGACTCTTCCTTGACAGATGAATAAGAATTACTTCAAAACCCCTGCAATTCATGAGTTTTCTTCTTTCTTTGATAGTTAAAGGCATGACAGCCAAAGGCTAATTAGTGGGAGCAGCCCAGGCTTCTAGGCTGACCCTCTGAGATCCACAGAGGTTCTCAAAGATCCCTCACCCACACTTAATTATTGAAAGAAATGTGCTTCACTATCCGTTTTTATAAACTCTGTTGAAACTATTACACAAGCAAAGATAAAATCAAGAAAAACACATCACCAAAGCTAAGCTACTATTAATAATATTAAACTAAACTAAGAATAAAGCAATGCAACTATCAAATCAGAATCAAATCAATAAATCAGCAAGTTTGTTTCAGCACTGGATTGGAATTAAATAATCAAATTAGTTACATCTTCAGATTAATTTAAAAATCAAACAAACAATCCTTAGAATTTAAAAGAAGGGATCTAAGGAAGTGGTTGTCCATTTGGCTACAAACCCCTATTAAAGAATTTTAGTAAGGCAATCAAATGGAAGTGGTTCAAATACTGAAGCCAATTTATTGTCTAATGTTTGAATCATACCCTCAGAGCCAGTTATAAGCTTCCTCTTTAGATGTCAATTATTTTCTGGTATGTAACCCTCCCCTCTTCTCCCAGAACAGAGATGTTCAAATCCAGACTTCAACAAAATGCATTTAATAGGCAGAAATCTGACAACTTTTGTGAATTTTAAACATAGGACACAGAACGTGCCTTAACAACTATCCTGATGAGGCAATGTTTGGGGCTAGTTAAAAGTGGGGAACTTTCTTTCTGACACCTTCCCTGTGTGGACTTTCTGGGTGCTCCTACACACATGGACAGCCACAATTTCACACCCTAATGTTAAAAATATAAAAAGGCTGGGACATCTCTCTGCTAATGAAAACAAAAGACAAAAAAAGGGAAAATAAGATACTTAAGATGGTGGGGTGGGGATGGCTTGCAAACTCTTCAGCTCTCTCAGGCTTCTGAATTTGTAGAACAGGAGCAGGGACCATAGTCATGAAGACAGATGATGATCTGCTGGCATAGCTCTTCTCACTAGTGGGCCTCCTTCAGGTGCAGGGAGACTGGTCAAAGGTAGGCGTAGCCTGTTTTTTGATGTCTTGACTTTCCCGCCTCAAGGCCCAGCTGGCCTTGGAGATTCTGGAACATCATTCTTCCCCCAGGTAACTTGTTTACCCACAAGGTGAGGCCTTCAAACAAATGAGGTGTGAGGCCTAGCTTGCAGCCCTGCAACTTGGTCCAGTCAGGTTTGAATGGGATCATCCTTAGCTCGTATTAACTTCAAAAAGTCCCCCTTAAGCCTGCCATTTTTAAAATATGTGCTGTGAATATCACAGAGGTGGAATTCATGACCCTCCTCTCCTACTAGGATTGCCAATTTTGGTTGAATGCGTTCCTGGAGATTTCATCATATGATATAATCTTTAATTCCTGGAGACTCCAGGGTAATCCTGGCAACCCTACCTCTTATCCCCCCCCCCCCAGTAATTAACTAACTAACTAAATAAATCCAGTGCCAGAGACCATTTCTGAGGAAGCTGTCATGGTCCTATCTGGGTGTAAAGTTCGTGAGAAGACATTATGTCACCAGTTTCTGGAGAGTTTCACACACACATCGTATAAAAATAGCTGATTGCTATGGTTCTTTTCAACAACTAGTCACTCGACACTCATCAATCAGCTGTATTAAAAATCATTTGGATAATTTATGATGAATGTTATTTTCACAAACAAGATAATTTACAATAATCTTTCTAATTTGAAACCAGGCTGTAAATTAAACAGCATATCTTTGGTAATCTTCAGCTTGATAGAGAAAAGTTGCCTTTAAGATTAAATCCATTAAAAAAAATTAAAAGTTTATATTAGATCTGTATTCCCATATGTACTATTTTCTCATGCAGGGCTGCCGAGGGAAGATTTGAGCTAAGATTTTAAAAGTGGATGCCTAAAGTTAGGCTCCTAAATAAGTGGTCTGATTTTTCAAAAGTGCTGAGTATACAAGCTCCCATTCAATTCAAAGAACATTTGAAAATCAGACCAGGTATCTGAACATAGACTAAGGAACCTAACTTTAGATATTCACTGGTGCAACCAGTTATAGTGGTTCGAATAATGAATTTCCTTTTCTCAAAACCAAAGAAACAAAATAACAACCCATGTAGACAGTGTGATCTAATGTTTAGAGCACAGGACTGGGAGACAGAAGATTTGGGTTCTATTTCTTGGCTCTGCCGCTGAGTTGCTGCATGTCCTCAATCAGTGTTTGATCCATGCCTCGTTATGAAAGGACTGTTGTAGAGATGGCTAAAACCCACTTTGAGTATTAAAAGGAATCTTTTTTTCTTTCGAAACTTTTTGCTAAAACTTAGAATTTTAAACTTGTAACTTCTTTAAAGTAGTTGATATATTTTGTCATCCCACATACCTGAGGGAAGACTGGTGTTCCAGAATCTTCAGGGCCCAGCTGGGTCTTGAAGAGGGAAAGTCAAGCAAATATCCAGTACTTTATTTAATGCTGCAGATACAATGTGTATGGAAGATGCTCCACAAAACGTAATTGTTGAATTGTATTTCCTAGTGGCTCACAAGAGGGCAGTGCATTCATATAATTTGCTTAGCTGGGCTGAGAACCTCTTTCAGTGTGTTTCTGTAAAGTCTGTATGTCCTCTAAAAACCACAGCTATCATACAAGTGTTATATTTTTGCATGCCACTTGGCTGATTGCAATTTAGTGTTTCAGCTGTAGTTAGTGTCAAATATTAAGCAGCTTCCGCCTGAAATGTGTTGAAGATGATGATGATTGTTAACTAAGAGGATTCCTGAGAGAGGAGATTGCTCTAAACTCATAAGCCCCAATTGTCTACCAAATCTGTGTTGTGCTCGGATGCATGGAATGGAGAGTGGTGACCCCAGAGAGCCAGTGGCAGCTCATTGATTCTCAGACACCTGGCCTTGGGAGAAGTTACAGCAGTAGTGAGGGGCCTGTTCTGACTTCCACCACTGGTGGCATTTACACCCATGGAGGATCAGGCATAATGGCACTTTGCTCTATCATGCCCCTTCTTGCTCCCAACAGGCCCTCTGTTCCTTCAATCTAAGGGTGAAGGGGTGGTTGGCTCGCATGGGAAGCAGCTATGCCAGTGCACAGGATTATGTGACAGAACAGAATACAGCTGCTATGAAGGGAAAGCAGTGAAGTGTGTGCGCGCGACTGTACGTACTGCATAAAGAGTCAATTCCTGAGGTGGGTGGGGAAGAGGGAGGAGGAAGGATAGTTTTTTAGAAAACTAATGTGTTTAGACCCTGAAACAAAGGATCAGTGCAGCTTGATCCCGAGAGCGTGGTGTGTGGTGAGAGCCTAATATATATTCAATTTATATTTTTAAACGAAAGAAACCTTGAAAGATTTCGGCTTGGACTGTTTGTTTAATGCAGTGAATCTTGTTTTTCCCTTTGAACCATAGATTTCCCTCAGCTGGAGAGTGGTAGCATAATCGTCTAAGCCTCAGGTCTGAAATACCTAATCTCTCACCACTCACTGCAGGCTCACCCCAAATCCTCTTCTCTCTCAAGTCCAATACAAAACTAAGTTCCAAGTCGTTTACCGTGTGACTGAGGTTCTCTGCTGTATATGGTGTTAATGATCCCATGGCACTTTTCTGATAGGTCTTTTGTCCTGTGTCCTTGGTCACAGTCCCCATTCATTCCCTAGCCCCCACTCCAGCATAGCTGTGTGCTGTGCACCAGTTCTCTTCTATCTGGATTTCAGTGGTGCGTTATCCTAACTGTAAACCAGTTTACAGGAAAATTAAAAGTTCCCACTATGGGTCACTTCCCATCCCTTTCTTCAGGGCTTGTTTTATTTCCAAAAACAAAGCTCTGAATCACTACAAATCAACCTGAACAATGGAGTAAGACCCACCTGAGGCCTTTCCAGCTTCAGCCAGCTGCAAGGAGAGCCCTTCCCCTAAGGTAACCTCCTTTCCTTTTCCTTTTCTAACAACACTTGAGATCAGCCATGTGATAAACAGGAACTCGGTGACCTTTGAAATGCCAGAGTGCCTTTACCCCTTCCCACGTGGCATTATCATTTTATTGATATAGCGCCATAACTATTCATAGCACTTTCCAAACCTATAGGGACAAGGTCAGTGGCCTGATGACCTTATGTTTTGTGACCCAAATCTTGATGTCCTTACTCAGATTTTAAGCAGTCCTTCCTCCACCAATCTCTCATTGAAAGTTGACTCTTCTTTTCTGGGGCTGTACAGTGGCAGAGACCTGGGTTCTATTCCCTGCTAAACCACAGACTTCCTGTGTGACCTTGGGCAAATCCCTTAATCTCTCTGTGCCTCAGTTCCTTGTCTGTATAACGGGGATCATAGCACTGTCCTATCATCTAGGGGTGTTGTGAAGACAGATATATTAAGATTGTGAGATGCTCAGATACAAGGGTGATGGGGGGCCTTATAAGTACCTGAAGTAGATAACAAGGTATTCTCTTCCAAGGCACAGCCTTCCTACTGCTTTCAGGTTAAAAACAAACCAACCACCTAAATATTTAGACTAATTTCCCCTACTGTTCTTTATAGAATCTCAGTGACAACAGCCTTCGAAAGTTCTCCTTAGAAGACATGCACCTATTTTTTATTTATTATAGAGAGAGCTGGGTTGGAAATGGGTTTTCCACCCTGTGAAAATTTTGAAAGAGACTCCCCTCCTTCACGTGGGCCAGACATAGCCTGGTGGTTAGGCACTTACCTGGGATGTAGGAGAGCCAGGTTCAAGTCCCTATATTTCCCACATCCTAGGTGAATACTGTATGCTCTGGGACTTGAAATTAGACGAAGGTTTCTAACCATTAGGGGAGTGAAGTTCTGGAACAGCCTTCCGAGGAAAGTAGTGGGGGCAAAAGACTTATCTGGCTTTAAGACTAAGCTTGATAAGTATATGGAGGGGATGTTATGATGGGATAGTTTAATTTGGGCAATTGATTTTGTATTATCGGCAGATAAGTCTGCTCGATGGTCTGTGAGGGGATGTTGGATGGGATGGGAACTGAGTTACTGCAGAGAATTCTTTCTTGGGTGCTGGCTGGTGAGTCTTGCCCACATGCTCAGGGTTTAGCTGATCGCCATATTTGGGGTCGGGAAGGAATTTTCCTCCAGGGCGGATTGGCAGGGGCCCTGGAGCTTTTTCGCCTTCCTCTGCAGCGTGGGGAATGGGTCGCTTGCTGGTGGATTCTCTGCAGCTTGAGGTCTTCAAACCACTGTTTTGAGGATTTCAATAACTCAGTCATGGGTTAGGGGTTGTTATAAAAGTGGATGGGTAGGGTTCTGTGGCCTGCCTTGTGCAGGAGGTCAGACTAGATGATCATATTGGTCCCTTCTGGTCTATGAGTCTATGAAGTCAGTTTCTCTCTCTCACCCACTGAATATTTAATACTCAGACAAGTGGAACAGTGACAGCATTAGAGACGGGGGGTATGTCTGTACAGTCCATGGCAGTGAGCCTTCCAGCCAGGGTTGACGGACTCAGGCTAACAGGGCTCACTCGTGCTCTAAGAATAGCTGTGTAGGCAGTGCCTTGACATTCTGCTGAGGCTCTAAAGCCTGGGACTTCAAAGCCTGAGCCCCAGCCCAACCTGTAATGTCACAGCACTGTCTATGCAGCTCAATTTAGAGTGCTAGTGCAAGCACCGCTAGCCCAAGCTGTTGACTTGGGCTAGGACGGTCATTTCCATGGGCTGCATGGACATACCCTGAGAGATACCCCATTTCCACCTTAGAATAGCCAATAGCCTCCTGGTTAGGACAGTCACTTGGGCTGAGAGGAGACCCAGGTTCAAGTTCTTGGTCCAAATCAGGGGCCTCCCACATCCACCAGGTTATTCTGGGTGTGGGTCTCTCCCTCTCTCTTTCAGTTTTGGCCAATTGGCATTTTCTGATGGAAAAATTCTTGACCAGCTCTAATTCCACGCAACTTGCACCGTTAACTTTTCTGGCCACAATCTCTTCTTTAAAAACTAAAATGCTCTTTTCTTGCACCGCAGTTAATGTGGAAAGCAAGAAGGCTGACCTCTGAGACTGGGGAAAATGCATTTTGAATCTGAAAGGCAAGTGTGTGCCCTGCAGTGTTTGATAAATATCACCCGGTTAGTCCCTGGAAATGTCATTTGTGTTCGTTTAACTTCTCTAGTGCATTGCCCCAGGGACAGCTCACTTTTGCATGGGATACAGCACTCTGTTGTTTTCCACTGGGCTGGAGTTTTATCAGCCCATGCTCACAGGAAATAAACAGCCATTAGTTCTGTTCAATGACAGCCCTCTTCATTTGCTGTATGTACCATCACTCTATGACTGCCATAGAATATGGAACCTAAGGTTGCAGTCTCTGGCTATTGATTCATCTTCACTGCTTTTTAATGTGCCCTCTATCATTTCTTGCATTGTTTGTTTCTTCTCATAATATAAATGTTATGCAAACACCTTTTAATAAACTTGATCATTTGCACAGGGACATGCCATTTAAATACACAGATTAAAACGTTGACTTTTAAACCCACTATTCCATTGGATGCAGATCTAACATATAGCAAGCACTCCTACTCATGTCCAGACGAATAGCAGAATGCAAGAACCTGTCACTACCAGGGTTAGTGAATCTGTCCACGGCTTTCAATAATTAAAAGACACATTTATCGTTATGGGGACTGAAACCAAACTGACATTAGCTGACACTATCTACATTTTCTAGTTTGGTTTTCCATTGAATGATTTATCTTTCCTGCTTTTTAATGATTTGCAGGTGTATCCACATAGAGATAAAATGGAGAAGTATCGGTGACGTAACAGAACAAATATTTGAAGGTGTAACCCTCAAGAGTGAAAATTATGCTATTCGGAGTGGTAGAACTAGGAGCAATGGGATGAGATTTAGAAGAGAGGAGTCAGACTTTGAGCTGCTTTACCCTCAGTGTGTAGTTTATGGCCATGTTAGCCCTAAACATTTTTAGTGGGCCAAGGCTTGAAGATCCTCCATGCTAACAAGTATAGGGGGAGCCTACCTGTTTGTCTCTGGAGCTCCACCATAACTTCCATAGTCCCCCAGCATGGGCTCTAGTTTCTGCATCAATGCCTGAAGCATAATTTAAGCTGCTTGCAGAGGATGATGAATGAGCTTGCTATATCACATGCTGCATCCGATACAATTGAAATGGTAGCTCCTGCATCCACATCCATCTGACGTGATTATCCTTCCTCTGCTGGAGTCATCCTGCATCCATGTGAGAACCTTGATGCAGGGCTTGTACCTGCAAATCCTCACTCATGAGCAGCCCTTACTCACATGAGTTACCCCATTTACTTTAATGGGGCCGCTTGTGTGAGTAAGGATTATGTGTGAGAGTGAGTGTTTGCCAAATTGGGCCCCAGGATACCATCTGCAAAGTTATGTCTTTTGAGTTACTCAGTTAGTCCTGGTTCTGTTGTAGCTCTTCCTGTCATGTCTCACTCCCTATGTTGTACCTTTACTGCCATTACTCTTTTCCTGGAACTTTATTCTCCTGCTTACAGGTGTGTTTTCCTTGCACTGTTGACACATTAAGTTCTTACACTAACATACAGCTTCCGAATGATCGATTATGCCATATCAAACGCATCCTCAACTACTTGACATTTTTCTTGCAAGTCTCATTGTTAGGAGGGTAGACGTAGGCAGTCTTTAGCTAGGAATCAAGTCCTGGAGTGTCACCTGGAAACACATACAAAGCCAGGGCAGTCCATGGAAACTTTCAAGCATCCTGGGTTTGGGATGGAATTTGGAGAATGTGATCCCTGCTGGAATCTACCTGTCAGTTGGGTGTCTCTCGCTTCATTGCTTCTGTAGGCCAAGCTTACTACACACACCAGGGGCTCTATGTGCATTCGTCTATACCACCCCCCTGGTGTGTCAGCCTCTCACCCCCTTTTATCTCAGGGACTTACTGAAATACCCCTTCTCTGTCCCTCATGCCAGAGGTTCTGGGCATCCCCCATTCCCCGTCCTACCAGGGTCTCACATTCTCCCTCCATTCTTCTCTTCCCTTCAAGTTTTCTGAATCTGCTCCCCCACCATTCTTTTTTTTCAGGGTGCTGACATTTTAACCTCAAGAGGGACGTGGACAGAGCTAAAATGAAGACTATTCTTACATGGAATGTGCTGATTTCTGCTGTCAACCATTTCTTTGCTCTATACCGAATTACAGAGATGATTGAAGCTGCTGGCTTTGCTAACCAGATGCAAGGGGTCCATTTCCCTCTTCTGGTTTTTCCATCATTCACAAAAATCAGCAGGGTTTTGCCCATTGAAGCCTGGAAGATTCCCTGAAATTTTGGAATTGACAGATGCAGTGTTCCAAACTTATCGTGTTACATCCAACCAGAGAAATGACATCAAGATGAGTGTAGGGGCCTCACAAGCCTGACCAATTATGGTAAAAATATTATTTACTGAGCTGTGACCATCATCCTACAGACATAGGAGAAGACCCAGTGTGAAATCCTGTCCCCACTGAAATCAATGGGAATTTTGCCATTGATTTCAATGGAGCTAGGATTTTACCCAGTCTTGGCCTCAATTTTTGGTTTGAACCAATGGTGTCCACCATATTTTCTGGAACTTCTTGTGGATTTTACAAAACTAGAAAATTGAGATTATTCACCTATCATTTTAATCCACTGATAATTGAATAATTTTTTAAATATAAATTATGCAAACAAATCATATATAACTTATAGGCAATAAACAGATCTGGTTGAAACATTTTGGGGGGGGGCGGGCAAAAAATGGCTTTTCAACTAAAACCAAATTTTTTATTAGTCCAGATTATTTGTTTGTTAAAAAACCAAACAAGCTGAAAATGAAACATTTGTGGAGGGGGGGAATTTTTGGTGGAAAATTTGTTTTCAAACTGAAAACACAAATTTCTAAACCAAAAACAAAAAAAAATTTTTGGTTTTCAAAAACCAATTTTTAGTGAGAAATTTTGAAACAATTTTTTTAACTGGGACTGTTTGAAAAGAGCAATTATTCTTCATGGGAAATTTTGAAAGCAATTTTTTTCCAAAATTTTCCATGAAAAATAATTGCTATTTTTCAACTAGTGATAGTTAAAATGTTTTTTATTTTAAAAACTGTTAGATGCAAATGTTTTAAACATTTACTATCTTCTTGATGATCATTTGATTCCAGTACTTATACAAAGATATATTAAGAATATTTGTCAATAGTATTTTTACCTATCTAAATGATACTGAGGCATCAATGAGTTATTCCTCACATTAGCAGATGATGGCTCAGTAAGAAGATATGTTTTCATACCCTCACAATTTATTCCCAGACTAGACAAAGCCACTTAGATAATAGGGCTAATTTATTTTAATCTATGTTAATATATTTCTTATCAAACTCCATCAGCCTACTACATCTGAAGATGTCCAGACTTTGGATAAGAGTCTTCTTTATGATATATGAAAAGCATCATTAGAATTTCAATACAACACAGCAATTGTTGTGTTAATTAGGTAAGACCATTTAAAGTGCTAAAGTAATGTTAAGCATTTGTAGCAAGAAGCACCATAAAAATATGGTGATCAGAAATGTGGCACCGGACAGTTATAAGGACACAAGACTGTTTTGTTTTGTTACAGACATTATTGCTTGCACAGAGATGAGATAAGAAGGGCTATAAAATTTGCATTATCTGAAACCAAGCTCTTTCTTGTATTCTGTGTCTTTGTCATAATTTTTATTGCTGTTTTGGAAGGTGTTAGAGGAAGTTGATTTTAAAAGAGGTCAATCCAATTTTTCTGCCAGCAAAAGCTTGTATTATGGCATTTAAATGTGTTTCTGCAGGTATGATAAGCTAAATAGGATTTAGGTCAGTTCTCTACATTTTATCATTTTATTGTTATAGCTGAATAACTCACTAATTCAATAATTCACCTATGTTTAATGGACAAACATGCCAAAAATGAGGATTTTTAAGAAATAAATAAATATAAGGTTTCTAAACTAAGATTCATGCTTTTTAAATGTAGTTGACATTTTTTAAATGTTGACAAACAAATGCTGTCTGTACCAAATGACAAGGTAATCACTCTCCCATTACGCAGGGCCAGTTTTACACAGCTCCTTAAAGATTTTTTTTAAACAACTTTACTATGAATCCTTAAATGTTACATGTCAATAAGCAATTTGAGCTCTACGGGTGAACTTGACAGTTCATTTTGTATTATATATTTAAATATTCAAAGAAAACTGATTAATATGAATTTAGAGAGACCAAGTGGGTGAGGTAATATCTTTTATTGGACCAACTTCTGTTAGTGGGAAGTGAAAGCTTTTGAACTTTATAGATTTTACATGATTTTAGTAAGTCACATTTTCTCACCTTTATTTTTAATTCAAAAAAATGTAATCTGACATTAACAAAAACAAATAGAATAAAAACACATATCAAAGTAAAACTATAGTGTAGGACAGGGGTCGGCAACCTCTGGCACGCAGCTTGCTAGAGTGCTTACCCTGGAAGGCTGGGCCAGTTTGTTTACCTGCCGCGTTGGCAGGTTCGGCCAGTCGTGACTCCCACTGGCCACAGTTTGCCATCCCAGGCCAATGGGGGTGGTGGGAAGCTGTGGCCAGCACATCCCTTGGCCCGCACCGCTTCTTGCAGCCCCCATTGGCTTGGACAGTGAACCATGGCCATGGGAGCCGCAGTCAGCTGAACCTGCCAACGTGGCAGGTAAACAAACTGGCCCATCCCATGAGGGTGCTTACCCTGGCGAGCTGCGTGCCAGAGGTTGCTGACCCCTGGTTTAGGACCTTTTATTGTGTTCTGTATCTCCTGAGTTTAGCCGCTGTATTTCTGGTAGCAAATGATATGCAGAGATGAGGCGGACTGCAAAGATCTCTGTCTGTTCAGAAGGACAGTGTGTTCTAGTAGATAAGCTATGGGACTAGAATCCAGCAGATATTGTATTTCTGGCTCTGCCTCTGACCTGCTGTGTGATGTTTGAAAGCCACTCCAACACTTTCTTTTCTTTGTTTTTATATACAGTAGCATGCTGCCTCCTGGGAGTGTATTGTTTCCTCTTCAGACTTCTTTCTTATCAGGGTGGGTACACTATGGACAAATTTAGTAAAGGGAAACAGGAAGCTCAAAAAGGGTAAGAGGGACTCTTCACCAGGAAGGAATTCTGAAGTAACATTTTCAAAGGCAATTAGATCAGAGCTGGAGGGGCGGGACACTTCAGGCCTGCGCCTTTGATGTCAGTGTAAGTTTTGTCTGTGAGAAACTGTATCTCCAACATTCCTCAAAGTATGTGTGTGTGGACACGGAGCTAATGCTCAAATGTTCTAATTTTACAGATTTTGTGCCAGTGACTAAGTTCTTTAGATGCCATATCCTGAAATCCTTACCCAAGACTAAGTCAAGTAAAACTTCCTGTGAAATGAAACCTGAGTCAGTCAGGAGCACAGCATTTGACCCTTCATGATTATTAGAAACTCTGGGTTTTTTCTGTCACCATCCAGTAGTACTATTTTTAAGATGTCCAAAATCATCACATGTACAATGAGCATAAATGGACACTAGGTGTCACTGTTCTTCTGTAGAGATACAGGGACAAGGTGTTCATATAAAACTGCATAAAGCAATTTTGGATAACTGATATTTTTCTTTTCCTACACCTATGTGGGTAGAAATTGAAGTTAACAAATAGTCCAACGTTATGGGCTGTAAAGGAGTGTTGGTGGGGATTTCAAATCCACTCAAAAATTGAGGCTTCAATCAAGGGTGCTGGAACAATTTGTACAGTGTGGGTGCTGAGAGGCATTGAACCAAACTGTAAACTCTGAATATGATGGAAACCACTTCAAGCCTGGGGGTGCGGCAGTAACCCCAGCATCCCTAGTTCCAGCATCTATGGCTTCAATGTTTCCTAATGGAATCAATCTCTTGGAGGGTTAATTTGTGCTTAATAGTGTGGAGAAACAGAGAGAGATGGTGGCATTTGCCTGTCTGTTCCCTTGTTGCCTCAGCCGGTAATAAAATTGTAGAGGGTCCTTCAAGTGAAAAATAAGGAGCAAGAGGGGAAGTAGTGGGATTTTTTAGGATCCAATGAAAGCCAGGTAACTGAGCAGTGAAGTCTGGGAGGCTGAAGTAGTCAGGTGAAGTCTTGAGTAGTACAACCTGAAGTGTGTACACGTGCTAGAAGAACCAGTCTCCACAGTATGCCAATAGTTTCCCCAAGGAAACCTGACTTTACACACAACCTAATCACTAACACAGAAGACCTTCAGCTAACAAGTTTTGTCTTCACTGACAATAATGGTGTGCTTTTACCACAGGATAACTAATGCACATTAGCTATCTCTTTGTAAAAACACAGTGGAGGTAAGGCACAGTAGTTTTACTGTGAGGTAAACTAGTGAGATCAATCAAGGATGGAGTGTATAGTGCTGAACTTGCCTAGCTACCTCATGGTAAATGCTACCAGTACCTTGTCTCTGCTAGGATTTTATAGCAAGGTAACTAGCCCATATTTGTTATGTTGTTGTTAAAAAAAGCCCCACTCCTTTGTGTCAGTGAAGACAAAAAGGCACAGAGTTCTAACATTGGCTGATAAAGCACTAAAAGAACTGTAAAAAATGTTGTGTCTGGAAATTTTAAATTGTTCTGGGCTTGATTAGCCACTAGGCCCCAGCATGCCCTCTCTTTCTGGTTTATTCCCCCCAACCCTGACATACCTTCTCCTGCCTCTCATGCTGACTGGGAGAGAAGAGGTACTTGTGCAAGAGACAGAGTAGCTGGTGTAAGAGGTGGAGTAGCCACCTCACACCTATGGAAAGTCCCACTACGTATGAGGAATTCTCAGATATCTCAGCTGCTTTAGGCTCTTATTGTGTGATATAAGCAGCATAAAGTGAACGTGGCAAACTGGGGAATCCAATCTATTGCGTTGTGTATGTAGAACAGACCTGGCTACAGTGATGGCATAAAGAGAGAGTAGATGGTGGAAATGACCACTATACATTTTCTTCATACGTATTTACATGGTATTGAAAAATGTAGGCACATTTTGGTACAGAGTGATTCCCTTCCTTCCCAACACACCAATAATGGCAGTTACTGATGTCGCTTAGAACACAACTGAGCTCTTAGTCACAGTAGCTCACTTTAAACTCCTTTCCAGTCGAGGGAAGGCTTGTATCAAAAGGAGTAACGGTAGGGCTAACCAATACCCATATTGAAATAAATATCTGAGAGGGGAACAGGCGGAGGGAGTTAAAAACCAATGCTCAGTAATAAGATAGGCTCATTGGAGAGGAGAGCAGATGCAGTTGAATTTGATGGGCCATTTACAGAAGCCAGCTGAAACTCTGTCTTTAAGATAAAGGCTTAGTGATACATTAATTCAATGAGGCTTCCTTTGCTTTCCTCTACTAAATAGCCAAGCTGTGTAGGTAGCTGAGCGACAGCCTCGGGTGCTTGCTCTTATCCAAAAATTTATAGTGAGATTTCAAAAACATGTAAAATTAGGTGCCCAGCTCCCATTTATGTTCAGTGAATGTTGGGCATCAAACTCCCTTAAGCACTTTTGAAACTCCCACTTTGAATGTGTTTTGGAAGGAACATAGAAATAGGTGACTGGGTCAGACACCTAGAGAAGCTACTCCAGTGTCATGTCTCCAATGGTGATCAACACCAGATGCTTCAGAGTAAGAGATAAAAACTCCACAGCAGGCAGATAATCTTATCCTCTCCCTAAAGAGTTAGAGATTGGTTTTAAACATGAGGTTTTATTTCCCTTCCAAACATTTTTATTTGGCATTTACCCTTATAAATCTGGCAATTCTTGTTATCCATATAAAAGTCAAGTCCTCCTTTGAATCTTGCTAAGAATTAAACTACAGCTGGAAGAGTATTTCTGTTACTGTACTAAGAATCTGATGGGGACCTTGAATACAGCTGCTTGTTGGAGTGCAGCCAGAGTTGTACTAAATCTAACACCTCTGCACCATACTGAGTCTCTCTTGCACCTTTCAGCAGCTGTCAATCTTGCTGCAAAAGGCATACTGGCTTCTTTAGCTGGTGCCCCCCTACATGATATTTGGAAAGTTGCAAGACTGACTATCTTCTTTGTAATTTGTGCAGGGGGTCTGTGGATGATGTTGGCATAGCTGTGGAGCTAAACCACCAGTTTGGTGGGCAGTCTGATCAAGATGAATGTCAGCTGTTTATACCCCAAAGTTTAGGGTAGGCAACCTATGGCACAGGTGCCGAAGGCGGCATGCGAGCTGATTTTCAGTAGCACTCACACTGCCTGTGTCCTGGCCACTGGTCCGGGGGGTTCTGCATTTTATTTAATTTTAAATGAAGCTTCTTAAACATTTTAAAAACCTTATTTACTTTACGTACAACAATAGTTCAGTTATATATTATAGACTTATAAAAAGAGACCTTCTAAAAACGTTAAAATGTATTACCTTAAATTAGAGTGAATGAATGAAGACTCGGCATACCACTTGTGAAAGGTTGCTGAACCCTGCCCCAAACTGTTAAATTGCTCATCTCTTTCAGAGCCGTGGCAACACACCAAATATTAATGGAGTGATTATGCATCCACATGGGAAATTCAAAAAGACCCTAATCAGTCTAAAATCAGTTTGAAAAAAAATTGGATTAGTTTGGTCAGGGAAAATAACCCAATTCCTCCCCTGACGAATCAAGGGACGGACCCCACCCATATACCTATTCGCTACAACAACACTGACTTAGACTCTAAATACACTCTCTGGGTGGCATACCCGAGGTCACTTATTCAACGATGCTTTAAAAACTCCCGCAACCCAATCTGGGTCTATGCTGGTTATGTGCTATGTATGTATCTTGTGAACCTTGTAACTGATACTTATAACTTCTCATAACTCAAGCCTGACCTCAGATGTACAATACCTTCCCTCTTAACTTGTGTTAATTTGATTTTAAACATTAGCTTTCATAAAACAATTAAATTTGTTTTAGAGATTTTTTTTTTTTTTTGGTTTTTGTTTTGTTTTGCTTAGTTCTCTTTTGAAATGTAATTATATGTGTTGCTGTGGCACCAGCAGAGGGAGTACAACCCATTGCATGCTGGATTCTGCCCCTGGCTCCAGCTACTATATCCTGCTCTAGTGGTATATAGGGGCTGTAAGGGAACCTCACTGAAAGAATTCCCCTACCACAGGAAACAGCATAGGGCCCATGTAACCAGTCCAATCTGCTCACCCTTACAGGGCCTGTTGAGCTGGGAGGCACGGGCAGGGGCAGGTAGGTGAATCAGGGGTAGAAGGGAGCGTGCATGTAGCACTTATTGTTATAGGGAGTCTGGGCTGTCCATCAGCCCAAGTACCATAAACTGAGTGTAAAATTCATCTCCTTTGACCACCTGATATAAAACATTGCCCTTGGGCTCAAAATGGAGTATCTGCCCAACCAAGTTGAATCACTTCACTCTCTCTGAGGGATATTCCTTCTTTGTATACCCTACAGAGGAAGGCCTCACTCTGTTGCTTCATGCTTGAATTAGAGGGACCCAGCAATTTATCTACATCTATGGGATCCTGTTCCCCACCTATCAATACAGCCGGGATGTCTAGGTGGGGTCAGGTCAGGTTGTCTTCCATTTATGCTGGACAAGCATTTTCTCCCGCTCACGAGCCAGTGTTTTCCCACTGCTGGTCCCTGTCTTCATGGCTGGTGACTCTTCTTTCCCACTTGGCTGTATCGGATTTTGTCTGAGCTATGAACAAGTCTTCATTTGTAAATGTAGAATGCTCTCCCAGGGTCTTCTCCACCTGGGAGGGAGTTTCCCTGATTTCTTCCATCAGTATTTGTACCAGGTGTCAGAAATCCAGCCAGTCTTGACCTGTCAGACCCAAGTATGGTCCTTCTTGGCTATTGAACATAAGAACACAAGAACGTCCATACTGGGCCACAGCAATGGTCCATCTAGCCCAGTGTCCTGTCTTCCAACAGTGGCAAATGCCAGATGTTTCCAAGGGAATGAACAGAACAGGGCAATCGTTGAGTTATCCATCCCCTGACATCCAGTCCCAGCATCTGTCAAAGAATGGGGTTGTATCCCTGACCATCTTGGCTCATAGCCATTGATAGACCTATCCTCCATGAACTTAACTAATTCTTTTTTGAGCCCAGTTATATTTTTGGCCTCCACAACATCCCATGGCAATTAGTTCCACAGGTTGACTGTGCATTGTGTGAAGAAGTACTTTATTTTGTTTATTTTAAATCTGCTGCATATTAATTTCATTGGATGACCCCTGGTTTCTGTGTTATGTGAAGGGATAAATAACACTTTCTTATTCACTTTCTCCACACCATTCATGATTTTATAGACCTCTATCATATCCCCCCTCACTCATCTCTTTTCTAAGATGAACGGTCCCAGTCTTTTTAATCTCTCATCATATGGAAGCCGTTCCATACCTTTTAATTATTTTTGTTGCCCTTCTCTGTGCCTTCTCCAATTCTAATATGTCTTTTTTGAGATGGGGAGACCAGAACTGCATGCAGTATTCAAGGTGTGGGTGAACTCTGCATTTATTTAGTGGCATTATACTTACTGTCTTAATATCTAGCCCTTTCTGTTTGGTTTTTTTGACTGACGCTGCACTTTGAGTGGATGTTTTCAGAGAACTATTCATGATGACTCCAAGATTTTTGAGTGGTAACCACTAATTTAGATTCCATATTTTTGTATGTATACTTGGGATTACATTTTCAAATATGCATGACTGTTGTAATCACATCATTATTGTGATGGTGACATGATTCATTTGTCCTTCCTCTGTTAACTGGACTTCCATGCATGCGTATTCCAAAACGTCCCTTTCGAGATGGGCCAGTGACAGTACATCAACTGGGTGAATGTCGCTGGGTGGTAGGATCCCATCACATATCATTGTCTGTTCACAACCGGAGTCTGGGGCCTGGACTGGGGTCCCATTGAGCTTCCTGCTCATCTTCATTTTTGGGAGCCCATGTGGATGGATTACATCGGTCCTAATTTAGCGAGTGGCATAATGGCATGCCACCTCTGGGAAGTCTTGCCTGATATGGTCCGCCTTGCCACCATGAAATCAGACTACCTTTTCTGAGTCTGCCCTAATTGACAAAGTGGTTTGTGTCTCAGCTCTGGGGATTATCCAGGGTTTGGGGTGGCGTGAGGGATGGTTTGGATTGTGTAAAGATGACTGCACTGAACATTGGTTCCCTTTGAGGAAGGATGGTGACTGATGGCCAGTCATGAACTTCCTTTGTGGGTTCCTTTGACAGTGTCTATTACAGCTGTCCCCCTGCTAGCATTCCTTTTTTCCTTCTCCTTTCTGTTTGTCCTGTGTGGCCGCCCCTCCTGACCATTGTGCTAACTAAAGTCATAGCCCTATTCATAGGGATGGCTTGTACAGACTAACTTGAGCCACTGCCCTGCCTAGGGAGGGGGCTTCTTGCTTCTTTGTTTAGCTCCTTTGTTCAGACCTGGGCTCAGTGTGGGGGGCGCTGCCCAGAAATGCAAGACCTGAAGTGGCCAACTAATTAAGCATATGAGTCATACCTGTGGCTCAGAACATGCCCAGGCATGCCTATGCTCACCTGTATTTTCCCTGCCTCCTTTCCTCCCTGTATCAAGAGGAGCCAATCAAAAAGTACTGGTGGGAAACTGCCTAAGTTGCCTTTAAAACCAGACATTTTCTGATCAGACCCCGGAAGAAGGTCTTTGCTGGCCCTGGTCGATCACAGCTAGGGGTCTTTGGGGGCTCTCTCCGCTCTCGTTGTTTTTGAGCCATACCCCATTTTTAACTCCCCTCCACGAACAACGAATTTGTGCCTGGAGATCTCCTATTACTCAAAGCGAATCGAGTCCTCTCGCCAATCCTCCGATGCTAATACTCTGCTGTTCCCTCTTATGTTTGCTGCGTCCCTGGGATTGGTAAGAGTTTTCTCTTGAGCTCCCCCTGTCTGGGCTGCTTGGTCTGTTTTCCGCAGCAGATTAGACCAGCTAACTCCTTGTCCCGTTATCTATATCTGTTTTCTTGGCTCCGCACGCCTTTACTGCAAAAAATAAGCCTGTGCCGCTGCTGGGCTGTGTCTTTCTGGACTGTATCCCTGGGCTGCCAGCTTGCAGCCCCTCCCCCCCCACTGCTGCTAAGGTGCACTCTGTTGAATCAGGTTCTTGTCCTAGTAAAGTTGTGATTTTCATTATTGCATAGGCTGTGGTTAAAGTTAAGGTTTTAGAGAAATTGGTTTGTATTTGCTCTTGTAAAGTTAGGTTTAAAAAATTGTTGCATTGTGTTTGTTACTTGTTAAATTTGTGTAATCTTGGTTAAGTTAAGATCATGATAAGACAATTTGGCTGTGTTCTGTATAATTTGTGGCTAAGTCTGGTCTTCCCGCTGCCGCCCCCCCGGCTCCCCCCAGTCACTGTTTAAAAATTGCAGCCTGTCTGCTCTCCTGTAGATTCCTGGTTAACTTCCTCTGCTCTCTGCTCACGGCTCCTCTTACCCCCATGCCCAACACTCATTCCCTACCACTGCCTTTCTCTCTTCTCTCCTCGTTTTGGATGTTATCCCCCGCCCAAGTGTTCACCTGCTGCCTTACCTGCCCCCAACCTCAACGGCTAAAGTCTAGCAAAACCCCCATTGGTTACCCTTTTTTCTCTTCTAACACACTCACATTTTACATTATTATCCACTGTGACAGACACTGTACCTAGAGTTCGTTGATATTACAACATTTTTTCCACAACTGTTAGTTGTTAATGCTGCTGTAACACACCCTTTTACATAGAAATTGTTAGCTACCTGTTACATTTATTATTTCAGTGTAATTGGTTACCACTGTTATTGTACCCCACTGTGTTTACTTTAAACCCCCTCTATACTATTTACTAAAAGAACACCCTCCAATTGTCTACCTTAACAAACCCCATGCCCCTCACTATTGAATTTTCCCTGTTTTTGCATTTTCTTAATAAAGTTTATTTTGCACCCCACCAGTGCAGTAGTTGTCCCCCAAGATCCCCTACCTGCTGGCAGGGTCAGACAGGTTTTGGGGTGAGAGTCTCCCCTTGTCAGTGTCAGGGTTGTGTCATTTCCAGAAGCTGCCCTACTTTCTCTGGGTTGCAGTTTTTGATCACAGCTGTTGCTAACCACCATTCAGCCACAGCTAGGGGAGTGATTGCTTGCTTCATTAACCCGTTAGCGCCTGGAGCTCTGTGGGGTCTATACACCCCATCATGAAACCCTATGGTACATAATCCTGTGGTATCAGCAGTTCTCATGGCCAATACAGATGTTACTGAAACAGTTGGGTCTCAGTTAATTCCCAGTTTGAAGCTTAAATTTTTTGTCCAGTCCTATCTTCTCAGTGAATGCAAATCCTGAAATCACTTCAGAAGTCAGTTTTAAATTCTGAAAAGATCAAGAAAAGAAACATCCATGATGATAGCAATGTTTGGATTTTTTTTTAAAGAAGAAATGTAAATTGATTTTCTGAAATACTAGTATTAGCCTTTGCTAGGGAGAAAGAGAGATCATGTTTTACGCCCAGTAAAGCATGCGATGGGTTCGATGGAGCTCTCATTAGTTATTACAGCTTTGTTGAAACAATTTAGATGTCTTTTAACCCATTTTAAAAATTCCATTTGTTTTTTAAAAAATCTGTAGGAAAAACTTAGTGCTTGCAGTATCAAAGCTTTTATGTTTTTCAGATTTACATAAAAACGAATTTATAAGTATTTAAAATATTTTAGATTAATCTTGTTTTAAATCAATGTACATTGAGTAATATATCAATTCAACATGTTAGCTTATAAAATTTATCGCTACCTTTATTTGGTTGAATCATAGAACTTTTTGGGAAAGGTCTATTATGTCTCTTAGCTCAGGAGTTCTCTAACTTTTCTGTAGTGTGGGGATAGGCACTATGTAAAAATTTGCTTAGATTCAGCGGTGATAGGCACTATGTAAAAATAGGCACTATGTAAAAATTTTAGATACATTTCAATAGAGAGAGTGTCTATGGACCACTTCATCTCACACTCATTATCTCATCATAACACTTTTGTGGCAACTGGAGCAACTGCTTGTGTAGTGACATCCCTGGAAGGTATTATCACTGAACCAGGCACTAGAGCTCTTTGAAATTTTTTTGAAAACTTGTCATAGAAAAAGGGACAAACGTTGCACTAAAATTTTCAGGAACAGATTTCCCAGTGTGTTGTTTAAACCAGCTCTACCTGGATCCTCTGAACTTAAAGACTTGTGTCTCTATCGTTTAGCTAAAGAGGCAGGGGTGAGAGTCTCAGGGTACATCTACACTACGGGATTATTCCGATTTTACATAAACCGGTTTTGTAAAACAGATTGTATAAAGTCGAGTGCATGCGGCCACACTAAACGACGGTATTGGCCGTCTGGGGGGTCTCCCACAGGTGCATCATTAGGACCGCTCTGGACAGCAGTAACTCAGATTCAATGGCAGGTATAACAGGACAAGCACTGCTGACTTTTGAATTGTATTTCCTGTTTGTCCAGCGTGAGCTCTGATCAGCACAGTGCCAGGCAGAGTCATCAGCACAGACTAATAATGCAGTCTCCATTGAGAATACGAAAAAGAGGCTTCCAGCATGGACCAGCAAGGAGTTACTCAGATCTGTGCTAATGGGGAGAGGATTCTGTGCTAACAGAACTCTGTTGAAAGACAAATGAACAAATATTTGAAAAAATTTTCAAGGGCCTGAATGGAGAGGGCACACAGGGACTTAGTGCAGTGCAGAGGAAGGTTAAGGAGCTCAGACAAGTCTAACAGAACCAAAGAAACAAACGGAAGGTTGTGGGCAAGGCCGAAACATGCGGCTCTATTGCTGAGCTTAGATTGCATTACTAAGGGGGGTCTGCCACTAGCACTACCCACCCTGTCTGATCGAGGTGGGGTGTAATCTCAGCATGGCTGAGGATTCTTGTGGACAGGGAAGATGAGGAGGAGGAAGAGGAGGATGAGCTTGCAGAGAGCAATCAGCACTTCGTTAGCAAAGCAGGAGCTTTTTCTCACAGCAGACAGATTCCTCAACCTTCCAAAGCATCGCCAGACAGTGAAGCCATGGAAGTGACCTCATGGTGGTGCAACCTTTGTAAATGATAAAAAATGGTTTAAAAGCAAGTGTTTTTTTTAATGATCGATTTGCCTGAGGACTTGGATTGCTAGCTGGCCAGTACAGTTATTGGACAAGTTTGTTAAAATGTGGGATGGAAGTGGAAATCCTCCAGGGACTACTCCATGAAGCGCTCCTGGAGGTACTTCCACAAGATTACAGAGGTTTCTGGTGCAAGCAGCTGTATCTGTACAATATGAGTAGGAACTTTACCGGCCATGCTAGGTAGAGTAATCGGGGTATACTGCATGACAAGCCAAGCGCATATGGTCGTGATGCTGCATTACAAGAAACATCCATATCTTTATTCTGTTGTGTTTCTCAGGAAAGTGATATTCATGGTAACTGGTTGAAAATTCAGGAATATTAAGTAAGGGGACAGAGATGGCCTTCTACTGGGCTGTTTGCTTGCTTAAAAAGATAATCTTCTTGCACTGTAGACCAAGCGGGGAGGAATAGCGCTGAGCTTTGTCGATTTGTTATCAGGGATCTTCCTGCTATCAGCTACGCGGGGGGGGGGGGGCAAGGGGGTGATTAGCAGTGTCTTCCATGTACTAGCATGCGGTGGGGGGGAAGGGGTAAGGATCATGACCTCAGAGATTGTGTTCTGGGGGCGGGGGGGGTGGATCTGCTGCTGTCAATATAGAGAAAGCTATAAGAGATATATAGGTATTGTGGGGAAAGGAGGCGCACTGTGTATATCGGTGCAGAAGAGAAAGACAATGGATTACTGGCGACGCAGCTGAATTCTGATGCCGGGTGCGTCTGTGAGATCTGTACACAGAGCCGAGGCACTCATATTAAATGCAAATGCGACCATTGTAAGTGAAATCAAGTGCTGATGTAAGGTGAAGAGATGTGGTTCACCTGTGAAAGAGTATAACCATTGTTCTCAAGGATAATATATATAATCCCTTTTTTCCCCTCCCTCATGAAGTGCACATTTTTCAAGTCTCTACGTTCTCTGAAGAGATCTCGAATAAGGGCGGAGGAAAAAGAAGAGTGAGACACGAAATGTCTTGGAATCCGGAAGTGAAGCCGCAATGAAAGGAGCTCATCTGAGAGTGGACAGGATAATGTATAATTAAGGAAAGATGCAGTGAACATGAGGACAGGAGGGACAAACGTGAGGGATAGGAAGAGCAGCGAGATGAGAGAGTGTGGAGGAAGCATCAGAGGTGTATGCAGGAAAGATAGCAGTGGCGGGGAATGCGAACCGTGGGCTGTGCGTGGGATCAACATGATATCCTCCGACGTCTGCTGTGAAGCTTCAGGAAGAGCAGGGGGTCAGAGTGCCGCTGCCAGCCTGTGTAACCACTCATGGTCATGCTTCATGCATTCTCCGAATGTAGAAGCTGGGAGGGAAAGGGCTTCTGACTCGCCCATACCCTCATGGTATCGCAACCAAAGGCTCAGTTAACTGATTTTTAGTAGCCTTTTTCTTTCCTCCGTATTCTCAACCACAGGGGATCCTTGTTATTTTCTTCCGCCTTTTTATAATGATTTTTTAATATAAAATAATATTTTTTAACGATAGTGACTTTATTTCTTAAGCATACTGTAACGAAGGGGAGCGTGGGTTGCTTAAGGAGATGAGTCAATAAGGAGGGGGGGTTATCAAGGGGGAACAACACAACAGTTATGCCGTACGGCCCATTGATGAACGTTTTCAAAGTTCTCTGCATGCGCCCGCTTTATGGTAGTTGTTTCGTAAGCTGGTGTCTGGCTGCGCGTTATCAGCAGCAGCGGTTTTGGTGT
>NC_133774.1:22709009-22735835 GCF_003597395.2 Chelonoidis abingdonii
AGAAATGAGACACGAAATGTGCTTGGAATCCGGATAGTGACTCCGCCAATGAAAGAGCTCATCTGAAGAGTGGAAGGATATGTATAAATTAAGGAAAGATGCAGTGAACATGAGGACAGGAGGGACAACGTGAGGGATGAGAGCATGGAGATGAGAGGTGGTGGCAGGAAGATCAGAGGTGTATGCCAGGAAACAGCAGTGGCGGGAATGCAACCCGGGGCTGTGCGTGGATCAATGATATCCTCCGAGTCTTCGTGTGAGCTTCCAGGAAGAGCAGCGGGGTACAGGAGTTGCGTGCAGCCCTGTGTACACTCACCGTCTCATGCCTTCACTTCATCCTCAGAATGTAAGATACGCTGGAGGGTAAGGGCTTCATGACTCGCCCCATCACCTCATGGAGCTCCAACCAAAGGCTCAGTATAACAAGTTTTTAGTAGCCTTTTTCTTTCCTCCGATTTCCCAAACCACAGGGGATCTTGTTCATTTTCTCTCCTCTTTTATAATGATTTTTTATATAAAGAATAATGATTGATTTTAACGACTAGTGATTTATTCTTAAGCAACTGTAACGAAGGGGAGCGGTAGGGGTTGCTTAAGGGGATGAGTCAATCAAGGAGGGGGCGGTTATCAATGGGGGACAACCACAACGTTTGGCGTACTGGCCCATGATGAATCGTTTTCAAAGTTTTGCATGCGCACCGCTTTATGGTGTGTTTCGTAATCGCTGGTGTCTGGCTGCGCGTAGTCAGCAGCAGCGGTTTTGGCTCAGCCTCCCCAACCCCACCATAAAGAGTCTCTCCCTTTACTCTCACAGAGATTGTGGAGCGCACAGCAAGGCAGCAATAAACAAAGGACATTGGTTTGGTGAGGTTTCTGAGATGAGTCAGTAAGTTGCGCCAGCGTGCCTTTTAAACGGCAATACATTCTACACCATCCTGCCTTGCTCAGCTGTAGTTGAACAGCTCTCTGGACTTACTGTCCAGGCTGCCTGTGTATGGGCTTTCATTGAGCCATGGCATCAAGGGGGTAGGCTGGGTCCCCAGGATGAACTACAGGGTCATTTAACATCCCCAACTGTTTTTTCTGGTATGGGAAGTAATTCCCTTGCTGCAGGCATTTTTAGACAGAGTAGTGTTCTGAAGACAACGAGCGTCATGAACCTTACCTCTTCCATGCGTTCCACGTGATGTTTGGTAAACGTCCTTGTGATCACCAGTGCTTGCTAGCACCATTAAGAAAAGTACCCTTGCGGTTTACAACTGGTGCCGTGTGCTCGTGCCAAGATAGGGATACTGGGTTCCATCTATTGCTCCCCCACAGTTAGGGAATCCATTGCAGCAAGCCATCCACTATGACCTGCACATTTCCTAGAGTCACAACCTTTCGTAGCAGCAGCATTAATGGATTGCTTGGCTACTTGCATTAACAGCAGCCCCCCACAGTAGATTTTCCCACTCAAATTTGATTCCGACTGACCGGCAGCTGTCTGGCGTTGCAAGCTTCCAGAAGGCTATGCCACTGCACTTCTCAACTGTGAGTGGCTGCTCTCATCTTGGTATTACGGAGTTTCAGGGCAGGGGAAAGCAAGTACAAAGTTCCACGGAAGTGCCTTACGCATGTGAAAGTTGTCACAGCCATGAGAATCGTCCACACCTGCAAAACTATGCAGTCCCCACCAGTCTGTGCTTGGTTCTCCAGCCCAAAATCAGCATTTCAATAGCTAGAACCTGCCCCATTACCAGCAGGATCTCAAAGCGCAGGGCCCGCGGTTTGAGGAAATTCTGTGTCCATGTCTGCATCACTCTTGTCGCCACGCTGCCATAGCCGCCTCCTCTTCCTGCCTCTGCATTCGTTGACTTGCAGGTCCCAGTTCAGCATAGATGCATGAGAATGTGTAGGTGTTTACAACGTCCATGATTGCAGTATTGATCTGAGCAGGGTCATGCTTGCCATGCGTATGGCGTCTGCAAGTTCACTCAGGAAAAAAGGCACGAAACGGTTGTCTGCTGCTTTCAGGGAGGGAGGGGTGAGGCTGTACCCAGAACCATCCGCGACAATGATTTTTGCCCATCAGGCACTGGGAATCTCAACCCAGAATTCCAAGGGGCAGGGGGAGACTGCGGAACTATGGGATAGCTACGGGATAGCTACCACAGTTGCAACGCTCCAGAAATCGACGCGAGCCTCGGACCATGGGACACACACCGCCGAATTAATGTGCCTTTTGCGGCCACACTAACCCTAATCCGATATGGTAATACCGATTTTAGTGCTACTCCTCTCGTTGGGGAGGAGTACAGAACCCGATTTAAAGAGCCCTTTATATCGATATAAAGGGCCTCGTTGTGTGGACGGGTACAGCGTTAAATCGGTTTAACACTGCTAACATCGGTTTAAACGCATACTGTAGACCAGGCCTCACGCCTGCTCTGGCCCCTTTATTCTGGATGAAAGAGCCAGGGTGGCTGAAGAGGGTGCTAAAAGCCCCAGATCTAGCTTATGGAGGATAGTCCTGGCACAGGAACTGACAAACACAGCCATAAGGTGTCTTCCAAGTCCTATATTAGGGGCATCTAGAGGTGTGTTTCAGGGGTGGTGCTGCAGCATGTAGCCCTGTAGCCTGTAGCAATGCTCTGCCACAGTATTAGGCAAGGCAATGACTCTAGCCCCAACACCTGGGCACCTGAATGAGTGGCACAGGCCCAGTTCTTGACCTTGAGTTGAAAGGGAGAGAGAGAGTCATAGCTCTGCTAGTGACACCAGACTCTGCAAAAGTTGCAGGAAGGGGTGCGAGAGGCTCCCTCCTTTGGCACTGACTTTCAGAATAAACTATGTCTTTGTGGGGAAGCACACACTGCACTTCCAAAGAGGCAGCTTATGAGCCATTCCAAGCATGATCCTGGAGGTATTTTGCCTGCCTCAGCACTGCAGGCTGCAGCAGCAGCCAAAATGCAGATAGAATCTGTGTCTAATGTGCGGCCTTTTCTGTCCCCATAATGCAGCTAAGCTATGGCTTTGAAAGCTACAGTAGAGTCCAGATTTTATAAGGCACTTGAGATCGTCTGGGGTAAAAGGCTTTGTATGATACATGTAAGATCATAATTATTAGCTCTTTGGATTTATTTCCATTGCTTTACGTGACATAATGGATGCTTTGAAGAACAGTATTGCATATGTTCTACCACACAAAGGGATTACATATTTCAAGGTTTCAGGTACTAGACAGAACAGAACACAAGTGCCATCAATATACTTTGCACTTTACTCATCCAAACTATGGAATTCTAGCTTTCGGAAGGAAGAGAAGTTCAGACTAACAGAGAAGAGGATTCAGAGAAATGCATCTCCTTACGTTTGTTGCCAGAAGAATCATCACATGTACAAAGTGGTAGAGGCTTGACAGTGAGTCAGCCACCAGTAGACAGGTGACACAATGGTCCCAGGACTTTCTAAATTATGTTAGGGTCTATAGAATAACCCAGGATTGGGAAAATACAAAGGAGACTTAACCTCTCTTCCCTTCCTCTTCGGCTGTTAGTTCTATGCTGTATCTCCAAGTGGTGCAGCACAGAACCTCACTTCAGGTATGTTGGCTCAGAAACAGTAGCAGACTTCTAAACCTTTTTATGTGCTCTAGTTGGTGACAGAGAATCATATGGTGTTAGCATGGGTTACACTTCCATGGAAAAGTAATATTTATGGATTTTGACAAAAGGAGGGCAGCCAGCATCATTTGACCAGCAAACTTTCTGTGGACCATTAGTGGTCCACACATTTCAAGTAAAAAACTTCTGATCTAATCCTTCCCTTTCCCTCCCCCGACCTCTCCCAGAGAAGGATTGTACCCTGCAGCACCTTGATTCCCCAGTGCTTTGTTCCATCTAGATTAAGCTGTTCCAAGTCCAAGGGTGTCTACTACTTCCCTCAGAAGGCACTTCTACATCCTAATAGATCTCACTGCCAGGAAGTCTTTCCTGATATTCAGATTACATTTTCCTTTCCTTACTATCATTCATTTTATTTCTAACTGCATCCCCCTTCTATGCCACCTTAAACAATTTCCACCCTTTCTTGGTGTTTATCAGATGCTTGTAGATGGTTATCACATTCTTCCTACCTCTTTTTAGTTGATATGTAGTCAAACTATGTAATTAGGTTTTGGTTCAGTAGAGGAACAGGCAGTGTCCTTTTAGCATCAGAAAAGGAAATCCTCAAATACAGAACTTATGTATTTCTACATAAATCCCATTTAGTTTATATGACTCATTCTTTATAACCTTTGGTGGTGATGAATCAGGTGACCTTCCTCTAGCAGCATAGATAATGCTAGATAATGCTGGTTAAAGAAAGTTTCTGATTGCTCAGAAGTTCTGGCTGTAAATTTAATGCCTGTTTTTTCAAATCCACTTCAATGCAGAAAGAACATAACATTCAGTCTTAAATTAGTGACTGCAGACAACCTCAACTGCTAATGGCAATTTCATCTGTGAGGAAAGTGTTTCGTGAGGCAAACACAATAGAAAGGAGTAATGTCACTCTTGCATAACCTATCGAAATGGATGTTGAGAATGAATGAACTGGGCCTTTCCCAGGCTTTAAGGGAAACCTAGATCACCTTTACTTCAAGATTATAAATTTAGCTTTCTTTCTGCAGGGTAAGCACGTTAGTCTTGGCTACACTCGATGCTCCCATACTGACAAGGATCTCTGTAACCTATATGACCTCTGTGTACCGAGGTTGTCGTCTTATCCTGACAACTTCTGTGCCAGGAAGCAGACACACCAACTTCCCAAGTGGTGCTCAACCCCCGCCAGGAGTGGCACCAGGGTTTCTGGCACCCTAGGCAGGGGTCCTTCCGTGCTCCCGGTCGTTGGTGGTAATTCGGCGGCGGGAGGGTCCTTCCGCGCTCCTGGTCTTCAGGGCTCTTCATGGTGCCACCCCCCCAAATCCTGATGCCCTAGGCGACCGCCTAGGTCGCCTAAATGGAAGCGCCAGCCCTGACCCCTGCTCCATCCCAGGCCCTAGTGGTTAGTGCCCCAGACCTCCAAACCCTTGTTTCTCTGTCAGGGTGGAGGTAGCAGTACCTGGTTCCTGACCTAAGGTCAGGAGTGTTTGGACCTCCTACCCCTCCATCTGGGCCTTTGCCCTTAAGTAGGGTGTGGTAGGTGGACCCCGGCCTTCCCTCTGCACTGGGTGGCAAACCCAGGGCCTTGTGGGAAGTAACACTAGTAAGGTCCTCTGTGCAGTGAGTCTAAGTCTGCTGTCTTGGGCTACTTCTTATCTATGTACTCCTTCAATCTGGGGCATTGACCCTATAGTCCAAACAGTGAATAGCTTCATAAAGTCCAAATGAGCAGGGCCCTGCAAGATCTACTGGTTCTTGAAGTGGTGGTTGAAGAAGGCTCTGCCTGAGAACTTTATCTACTCTGTGGTTCGCCTCTCAAGGTTCACTTTCTGTCTGGCTTCCTGGAGAAGAATTCCTCTCTCCTGCAGCCTGTCCACTACCCTTTTCTTGTGCTTCTGAGGTCCTTTTAACCCACTCCTGCAGCTGCAGTCTGCTAGGCAGGGCTACCTGAATTCAGCAAGGGTGATCAAAGAGCAAGTGTGAAAAATCGGGATGGAGTTGGAGGGTAATAGGCATCTATATAAGACAAAGCCCCAAATATCAGGACTGTCCTTATACAATTGAAACAGCTGGTCGCCGTAGTTGCTCAGCATTGCCTTGTAACCCCTTCGGGCCAAGTGTGTGGTTTGTATACAGCATCACAGCCCTCCCCCACAATCAATTATTAGCTCAGCTCTGCACCTACTAAAAGAACTTCTCTTCCATCTCTCCCCTTTTTCCCAGGGCAAGAAACTAACAAAGTAGTGAGCCCAGCATAGTCAGTGCCCACTCTGTCCATGTCCCCAGGATTCAGGCCATCACACATTCCGTACTGATCAGCAGGTTTGGGGGATGATGGGGAACTTGGATTTGAGAACTAATTGCACCATTTTTTACTCAAAAGATAAGGCAGGTGCAATTAGACCAAACTGTCGGTCCATTTTGCTTTTTTTCCAGTTCCTAATTGGATTATTTCCTGACTGTTGAGACTTGTGCCATAAAAAGCACTTGGGAAATACAAGTGTATTCCTTGTGTCTGTTGGTGGCTCGTGTTATCAGGAGCTGTATGTTGGTAGTGCACACTGAAGACTAGAGTGTGTGAAGGCCTTCTGCACCATTGCTCACTGGCCACTTCTTGCTGGGAGAAGCTAGACTCATAGAATCATAGAATCAAAAGGTTGGAAGGGACCTCATGAGGTCATCTAGTCCAACCCCCTGCTAAAGGCAGGACCATTTTCCCTAAATAATCCCAGCCAGGGTGCGGTCTAGCCCGGACTTTAAATAGCTCTAAAGATGAAGATTTCTACCACCTCCCTAGGTAACCCATTCCAATCTTCACCACTCCTCCTAGTCAGAAAGTTTTTTCTAATATCCAGCCTCGACTTCCGCAACTGCAACTTCAAACCATTGCTCCTTGTTCTGTCCTCCGTCACCACTGAGAACAGCCTAGCTCCCTCCTCCTTGGAGCATCCCTTCAAGTAGTTGAAGGTTGCTATCAAATCCCCCCTTAGTCTTCTCTTCTGCAGGGGCTAAATAAACCAGCCCAGTTCCTTCAGTCTCTCTTCATAAGTCATGTGCTCCAGTCCTCTAATCATTTTTGTTGCCCTCCGCTGGACTCTCTCCAATTGTTCCACTCCTTTTTTGTAGTGTGGCGCCCAAAACTGGACACAATATTCCAGATGCGGCCTCACCAGTGCCGAATAGAGGGGAATAATCACATCCTCGATCTGCTGGCAACACTCCTACTAATACAGCCCAGTATGCTATTAGCCTTTTTGGCTACAAGAGCACACTGTAGGCTCATGTTCAACTTTCCATCTACCGTAACCCCAAGATCCTTTTCTTCAGCACTGCTACTTAGCCAAACAGTCCCCAGCCTGTAGCAGTGCATGGGGTTTTTCTGTCCTAAGTGCAGGACTTTGCACTTGTCCTTGTTGAACTTCATGAGGTTTCTTGTGGCCCACTTCTCCAATTTGTCTAAGTCTCCCTGAATCCTATCCCTGCCCTCCAGCGTGTCCACCACTCCCCCCCAACTTGGTGTCATCTGCAAATTTACTTAATGTGCAAGCTATCCCATCATCAAGATCATTAATGAAGACATTGAATAGAACGGGCCCTAAGACAGACCCCTGGGGCACACCATTTGTTACTGGTTGCCAACTAGAGAGTGTGCCATTGATACCTACCTGCTGAGCCCGTTGATTCAACCAGTTTTCTATCCACTTCACAGTCCATTCCTCCAACCCATACTTCCTTAGTTTGCTGATGAGAATGCTGTGGGAAACCGTGTCAAAAGCCTTACTAAAGTCAAGGTATACAACATCAACAGCTTTGCCTCCATCCACAAGTCCAGTCATCTCATCGTAGAAAGCAATCAGGTTGGTCAGGCATGATTTACCCTTGGTGAATCCATGCTGACTGCTTCTGATCACCTTGTTTTCCTCTAAGTGTTTCAGGATGGATTCCTTCAGCACCTGCTCCATGATTTTTCCAGGGATTGAGGTGAGACTGATTGGTCTGTAGTTCCTGGATCTTCCTTTTTCCCTTTCTTAAAGATAGGTACTATATTTGCTTTCTTCCAGTCCTCTGGGACCTCTCCTGTTCGCCATGAATTTCAAAGATAATGGTCAACGGCTCTGCAATCACATCAGCTAACTCCCTCAGCACCCTCGGATGCAGTTCGTCCGGTCCCATAGACTTGTGCACGTCTAACATCTTTAAGTAGTCCCTAACCTGACCCTCTATCACAGTGGGCTGCTGTCCTCCTCTCCTCTCTGCGTCCCCAGCAAGTGTAGTAGTCTGGGAGTTGATCCTGCCCGTAAAGACTGAAGTGAAGAAGGAATTGAGTACTTCAGCTTTTCCATATCTTCCACCACTAGGATACCTGCCTCATTGAGTAAGGGATCCTACACCATCCTAGTCCTCTTCTTGTTGCTTACATTACTTGTAAAACTCCTTCCTTATTTTCCTTCACATCCTTGCTAGTTTCAACTCAAATTGCCCTTTGGCCTTTCTGATTCTATCCCTGCAGGCCGAGCAATAATCTTATATGCCTCCCCAGTCATCTGTCCAAAGCTTCCATTTTTTGTAAGCTTCCTTCTTTTGCTTCAGCTCACCACTGAGTTCCCTGTTAAGCCATGCTGGGCACTTTCTACGCTTGCTGTTCTTTTTGCACATCGGTATGGTATTTTTCCTGTGCTCTTAGCATGGTTTTTTAAAAAAACTGCCAGCTCTCCTGGACACCCATCCCCTTCAGTTCAGCTTCCCAGGGAATCCTGCCCATCATTTCTCTAAGGAGCTGAAATCCGCTTTTCTGAAATTCCAGGGTTTGCGTTCTGCCTTCTCTCCTTCCTTCCTTTGACCAGGGTTGCTGAACTCTAACATGTATCATGATCACTGCTGCCCAGTTGCCCGTTCACCCTTAACTTCCCCGATCAACTCTTCTCTGTTTGTGAGCAGGAGTCGAGAGGCGCAAGGCCCCTCGTTGGTTCCCCCAGCATTTGTACCAGGAAGTTGTCCTCAAAGCGATCTCCAAAAAAACTTCTGGATTGCCTGTGCACTGCTGTATTTCTCTCCCAGCAGATATCAGGATAATTTGAAATCTCCCATGAGAACCAGGGCCTGTGATCTACAGCCTTCTGCTAGTTGTCTGTAAAAAGCCTCATCCACCTCTTCTTTCTGGTCTGTGTGGTCTGTAGCAGACACCCACCATAACATCCCCCTTGTGACATTCCCTCTAAATTAAAACCAAAGACTTTCAACTGGCTCATTTCCAGTTTCATTAGTGGAGCTCTGAGCATTCATACAGCTCTTTTCACATACAGCGCTACTCCTCCCCTCTTCGCCCCTGGCCTATCCTTCCTGAACAGCTTATACCCATCCATGGCAGTGCTGCAGGTATGCGAGCTATCCCATCATGTCTCAGTTATATGCCAATAACATCGTAATTCCCTGTCTGTGCCAGTACTACTAATTCTTCCTTCTTGTTTCCAGGCTCCTTGCATTTGTGTACAGGCACTTTAAAAATTCAGCCAACTGCCCTACTTTCTTCTGCTGCTTATTTCCCTGTTGCATCCTCCTCCTTGAATTGTCTCCTGGTGTTCTCCTTTTCCTACACACCTCAGATATAAGGGCTTCATTAGGACACTTAAGGAAATGATTTGATTCCCCCACCTCCCAGTTCCGATTACTTTCTCCTTTCTCCCTGCCCTTACAAACCCCGCATTCTCCAAGTTCCATCCCTTCCTCCAGGTTTCCCTCTTTGAGACTTACCTTTGGGCTTTGGTCACCTTCCCCCATCGAACCTAGTTCCAGTCGAACCTAGACTCCAATAAATGGTGGGAAGAAAATGGGGTCATGGCCTCAACCTTCAGGCTTCTATTTTTCCATTCATTCACAGAAGCAAAGGGAGCAGGTCTGGCATGCAGGAGAGAACAATCTGCACCATCCTAATAGCTCTGTGCTGCTTCCTATGCAGGTCTTAAAAGCCAGGGGCCAGCCTTATTTTGATGAATCTCCAGTTTTCCGCACATTTGCTTGAAAGAGTTTCCTAGCAAAAAAGTTATTCTTTCTGATTAAGGGTAGTGCTCTGCATGGCCAGAGGATTTTGGTTTGCTTGGTTTCATTTCTAGGATTAATTTTACTTTGACACCAGGCCATGCTGTGCTCTTGTTCCATTTCCTGCTCTGCCTCAGAGGAAGTGTTCATCACTTTGTTGCAATAAGCAGCAGTACAGCAGGTTGGCTTGCAAGATGCAATAGATTAATTTGATGCTTTTGTTACAGCACACTGGTCTGATTATTGCCAAATTAGCTTTAAGGCAGCTATGGAATTGACTCTGGCACTTCAAGTTTTCATGTAGACTGGTAGATGGACTGCTGGAATTTGTTTTTAGGATGAGATGTCCTGATCAGGTGTAGCATTTAAGATTTCATGGACTGTTTTGCAAGAACAGGAGGAGTTTAACTCTGGTTTCCTGGCCAAATACAATTAGGATGATAATAGTTGTGCAATCTCAACTACACCTGCAGTTTCCACTAATTGCAGCATTGCCACACCTGCCTACAGTGGGCAACTGAAAAGCCTGAGGTTTGCATCTTGACTGTTCCTGCATACCTGTCCCTAAGGTTTTTCTTTGCCCTTGGATATACATACAGAAATATTGGCATAAAAGAAATGGATTTTCTTCTAATCAGGAAAATAATATATAATGTAACTTGAGTGACTCTGGACAACAGCATGTTTCATGAGCTCAAATGATGTCTTCTTTGCAGCTTGTTTTGATAAGACCTATTTCCATATCCCAGAGCTACACCTCTGAAAGTCCTCAAATTATGGAGGCAGACCTGACAAATCCTACAGACCCCGAGGGTTGGCAGGTCTGAACATTGTCCACTCCCTATCCTTGAGGCCTGATTTTCAAAAATGCTCAGCCCCCATAATTCCCACTGAAGTCTATGGAAGCTACAGGTGCTCAGCACCTAAAAAAGTTATTCCATTAGTGTGCAATGCTACCAGAGACACCAAATTACACTGCAAAGGTGGCTGCCCTTTTTCAATTGTGGGTGAAGTGATTGCTAGACATGAAGGAACATGGCCTTATTCAGGGACAGCATCAACATGTGGGTACTTGGACAAGTGCCAGGCCCAATTGCAGGCCTTGAACTTGAGTTGAAGGGAAGGGGATTCATAGCTCTGCCAGTGATATTAGACTCTCCGAAAGCTGCAGGAAGGGGCGAGGGAGGCACTGGATTTCAGAATAAACCATGTATTGGTGGAGAAGCACACACTGCACTTCCAAAGAAACACTCTAGGAGCCATTCCAAGCATGATCCTGGATGCATTTTGCCTGCCTCAGCAAAATGCAGCTGGAATCTGCATCTGATGTGTGGCCTCTTCTGTCCTCATCATGCAGCTTTGAAACTATGGCTTTGAAAGCCACAAAAGAGCCCAGATTTTAGTGAGACACTTTAGGTTCTTTGGGATGAAAGGTTTTGTCTGTTACTTGCAAGGGACCATAATAATTAGCACTTTTGACCTATTTTATTGCTTGAGGTGAAGTAACAGATGCTTTGAAGGACGGTATTGCAAATGTTCTACCATACAAAATGATTGAATATTTCAGTGAAAAGGTATCGGGTACTGTATAAAACCGAAGACAAGTGCCATCAATATAGTCCAAACTGTGGAATTCTACCTTTGAGAGGAAAAGAAGTTCAGACTAGCAGAGAAGAGGGATTCAGAGAAATTTTTCTCCTAGTGTTTGTGGCCATGAGAATCATCACACATATGATGCAGTGGAGGCTTGATAGTGAGTCAGCCACCAGTAGATAGATGACATGATGTCTCAGTTGACATTGAAGTAAATAATCAGTTAATCCTATATACAAAGTTCAACTCCAGCCTTCTTTCCACACCCCTGTGTAAATGCAGGTGAACATATAGCATTCAAATAGCTGATGATAGCACCATCTGCAAAAGGCTAATGGCTCAGTCATCAAGCAGTGTGAGCCACAGTCTAATCAGATATTGTAAGATGAATAATTTAACAATAATCCAAGTGCTTTTGAATAAATATTAAGTGAAGCAAAAACATACATATGGCACATTATGGGAACAAAAAAGGCATTTTTCAATTTCCCAGGCTGACAAGCTTGGTTATATTAGACATTAATCATGTGCATGCCTAAGACCCATGGAGAGGTTTTGAGTGAGGTGCTTGTGATACAGCATTTGCAGGCATTAGTAAGCAGAAGGAGCTACAGAGCCCATGAGAAGATCCATTAGCTCTGTACTTTGTGGTTAGAGCCATGTAATCTGCATGCAATACTACCAGAGGAAGGATGAACCAGTGCACAGGGCAGTAGCCTGGGATTTAGGAGATCCAGGTTTGATTTCCTGCTCTGCCAAAGACTCCCTCTGTGATGCTGGCCAAATAAGTTTGTCATCACCAATTGTTAGCTCAAGATATAACTTCGGTGTTGCCCCTAATCTGACTCCCATCCACACACAAAAATCTCTAACTGGCCTGGAAGGGAATGGGGGTTGAAGCTCGAGTACTACAGATACTTTGTCATATATAGGCACCTATTACCCCCCACCTCCTGTCCTGATTTTTCACACTTGCTATCTGTGCAGCTCCAGTGTTGTTTTGTGGTTTGTCATTTCTCACTCAAACTAGGTTAACCTGAGTGTAGATAATTCACGTCAGCACAGCACTGAGTGAAGACAAGGTTTTAGTCTCTCTCAGCCTCAGTTCTGAATCTGTAAAATAGGGAAAATAGTAATTCTCTGCTTCACAGTGGTGTTGTGAGGGTAAATACATTAAACGTTGTGTAATGTGCAGGTACTATGGGCCTAAAAGGTAAAAGGGGGCCATATAATTGCGGGAAAGAAGATAGATAAAACACAGACAGCTCTGTGGTGCTCCTATCAGGTGGCTGGTCCAGCCATCCTACAATCCTTTATAATACCTGTAATGTTGAAATAAAATCTGAATGTTATATTCCAAGTCAGATTAAATTCCTATTTAAGTGTAGATAAATCACAAAATTCATTCCTTTTCTTTCCATGTCCAGAAATGTCTGGGATTAAGCAAACGGCATCCTCCTGCCAACATAGGTAAAGCTATGGTACATTTCCAATAGAACAGCATCATCAGCATGACTTTAATATCAGACACACAGTGCTGATTTATATATCATTATTATCACCTAAACTGTCTAACTGTGTTTATGGTCAGAAGTAGGGCTGGGTCGGAAATAGTTTTCCCATCCTGAGAATAATTTCAAGAGTTCAAGAGTCTTGTTCAGGACAAAAAGTTGAAATCTTTGAAATCTTTACACACAGAAAAAAACTTTTTTTTCATTTCAGGCAATCGAAACATTTCAGTTTGATAATTTCAGTTTGTTTAGTTTAGATTTTGACCTTTTTTCTTTAACTTTTTGTCAGCATAGTTAGTGTAAATTTCTAAACAAAAAGTTGTTTTGAAATAGAAAATAGAAAACCAGTAGTTTTTATTTTGAAAATGTCTAAATGAAATGTTTTGAAACTTTTTTTCAGCTAGGGAAATTCATTGAACCTGACTCTGTTTTGTGAACACTTTCAATTTCAACAATTTGGTTTTCTTTTTCTTTTCTTTCTTTTTTTGTCAAAAAAAGAATTTGTTGCAAAATTCTTGATTAGCTCTAGTCAGAAGGACTCCATAAATGGTCTTATGGGGACTTGTATTTATGCACACTCCAAGGTATGGCCTCCCATTGAGCTCAGAAATATGCCGGAGGCCACAAAGTAGGCAGAAGGATATGTGCAGTTGTTTGAGTGACTTACCTCATGGGCTCACTGCCTCTAATAGGCAGAAAACAGTGCTATTACCTGTTTCCAGTAAAATCCTTGCCTCTGACCCCCAGCAGGAGCCCAGAAAATGTAAAAGGCTATTCTGTGCTGGAGATCTGATTGCTATCAGATCTAGCTCCAATCAGTGCATAGGTCCATACACTGAAGCTAACCAGCAAATACACAGAGACAACATTGAATCAAATAGTTTTATTTAAAAGATCACTCTGAAGACATTAGTGGTGGACTTCAGAAAAGCAGACTTTGACTCCTTCAGGGAACTGATGGGCAGGATCCCCTGGGAGAATAACATGAGGGGGAAAGGAGTCCAGGATAGCTGGCTATATTTTAAAGAATCCTTATTGAGGTTGCAGGAACAAACCATCCCGATATGTGGAAAGAATAGTAAATATGGCAGGCGACTAACTTGGCTTAACAGTGAAATCCTTGCTAATCTTAAACACAAAAGAGAAGCTTACAAAGAAGTAGAAGATTGGACAAATAACCAGGAAGGAGTATAAAAATATTCCTCAGGCATGCAGAAATCAGGAAGGCCAAATCACACTTGGAGTTGCAGCTAGCAAGAGATATTAAGAGTAACAAGAAGGGTTTCTTCAGGTGTGTTAGCAACAAGAAGAAGGTCAAGGAAAGTGTGGGCCCCTTACTGAATGAGGGAGGCAACCTAGTGACAGAGGATGTGGAAAAATCTCATGCACTTAATGCTTTTTTTGCTTCTGTCTCAGGAACAAGTTAAGCTCCCAGACTGCTGCACCGGGCAGCACAGAATGGGGAGGAGGTGACCAGCCCTCTGTGGAGAAAGAAGTGGTTCAGGACTATTTAGAAAAACTGGACAAGTTCAAGTTCATGGGGCCGTATGTGCCGCATTGGAGGGTGCTAAAGGAGTTGGTGGATGTGATTGCGGAGCCGTTGGCCATTATCTTTGAAAACTCATGGTGATCGAGGGAGGTCCTGGATGACTGGAAAAAGGCTAATGTAGTGCCCATCCTTAAAAAAGGACAGGAGGAGGATCCGGGGAACTACAGGCTAGTCAGCCTCATCACAGTCCCTGGAAAAATCATGGAGCAGGTCCTCAAGGAATCAATTCTGAAGCACTTAGAGGAGAGGAAAGTGATCAGCGGGGGTGAGCTGGAGCCGGTTCGCACCAGTTCGCTTGTTAACTGGCTTCCCTGTGAGGGAAGCTTTGATGGGCTCTGATGGGGAAGCGTGTAATTCCTCCTCCCGAGGGCCGGGGAGCGCTGCACTGCAGGAGCCATGTGGGCTGCCTTCTGGCCCTGTTGCTGCTGCTGCTCCTAGGACCTCTGGCCCTGGGGCTCCTGCTGATGCACGGTGGGTTCCTGGCTGTGCGGGCTGCTCCCAGCCACTCTCCCCATGTGAGTACCTGCCCCCCCGCAGCCCCATGTGAGTACCTGCCCCTCCCGCAGCCGCCCCCTGCCAGCAGCCACAGCCCCTGCCATGGCAACCCCGTGCGCGCATCCACCACCTGCCATAGCCCCTGCCCACAGCCACAGCCTCTGCCTGCAGCCTCCCGCAGCTGCCCCCTGCCCACAGCCACCCGCAGCCACCCCCTGCCCGCAGCCACAGCTCCTGCCACGACCACCTCCTGCGCGCAGCCACAGCCCCTGCAAAAGCCCCTGCCCTCAGCCACAGCCCCTGCCCACAGCCTCCTGCAGCCACCCCCTGCCAGCAGCCACAGCCCCTGCCCACAGCCACAGCCCCTGCCACAGCCACCCCTGCGTGCAGCCACCCCCTGCCAAAGCCTCTGCCCGCCACCACAGCCTCTGCCTGCAGCCTCCCGCAGCTGCCCCCTGCCCGCAGCCACAGCCCCTGCCCCGGCCACCCCCTGCCCGCAGCCACAGCCCCTGCCAAAGCCCCTGCCCACAGCCACCCCCTGCCACAGCCCCTGCCCACAGCCACAGCTTCTGCCCGCCCCCTGCGCGCAGCCGCCCCCTGCCAAAGCCCCTGCCCACAGCCACAGCCTCCCGCAGCCGCCCCCTGCCCTCAGCCACAGCCCCTGCGCGCAGCCACCCCCTGCCACATCCCCTGCCCACAGCCACAGCCCCTGCCCGAAGCCAGCCCCCTGCCAAAGCCCCTGCCTGCAGGCCACAGCCTCTGCCACAGCCTCCGCAGCACCCCCTGGTGCAGGCCGTCCCCTGCACAAGCCCTGCCACCAGCCACAGCTTCTGCCCACAGCCTCCCGCAGCCGCCCCCTGACCACAGCCACCCCCTGCGCGCAGCCATCCCCTGCCAAAGCCCCTGCCTGCAGCCACAGCCCCTGCCCACAGCTACCCCCTGCCAAAGCCCCTGCCCGCAGCCACAGCTTCTGCCCACAGCCTCCCGCAGCCGCCCTCTGCCCGCAGCCACAGCCCCTGCCCGCAGCCACCCCCTGACCACAGCCACCCCCTGCCAAAGCCCCTGCCCGTAGCCACAGCCTCTGCCTGCAGCCACAGCCTCTGCCCACAGCCTCCCGCAGCTGCCCCCTGCCCACAGCCACAGTCCCTGCCCGCAGCCTCCCCCTGACCACAGCCATCCCCTGCGCGGAGCCACCCCCTGCCAAAGCCTCTGCCTGCAGCCGCCCCCTGCCCGCAGCCACAGCTCCTGCCCACAGCCACCCCCTGCCACAGCCCCTGCCCACAGCCACCCCCTGCCCACAGCCAGCCCCTGTCTGCACCACCTGCCCATAGCCAGCCCCTGTTGCAGCCAGCCCGTGTCACACTCCCTGCCTCCAGCTAGCCCTGCCCCACCCCCCTGTCTGCAGCCAGCCCCAGGTCCACTGGTGCCCTGCAGTTCTCAGGGCAGTAACCTGCTTCAATGAGGCGGGCAGGGAGCAGCTGGGATCCACACATGTGCACACCCTATGGTGACCAGACAGCAAATGTGAAAAATCGGGACGGGGGTGAGGTGTAATAGGAGCCTCTATAATAAAAAGACCCAAAAACTGAGACTGTCCCTATAAAATTGGGACATCTGGTCACCCTAGCACACCCCAAGGGAGTGGCGGGGACCCACACATGTGAAACGGAGCTCATTTCTAGTTCAGGCCCATCTTTTTAAAAAAAGAACTTTAGGTAGGGTTAACATACATCTGTTATTTTCCCAGAGATGTCAGGCTTTTAGGTCTTAAATCGCTGTCTGGGCAGAATTTTAAATTTAAATTTTAAGAATTCCTCCCGGGAAAATACAGACATATGGTAACCCTATTGGTACAAAAAATGCATACCGTAGCACATCTCTTAAATCAGAGCTTTTTATAGGGAACCGATTGTTAAGATTTTAGCAGCTCATCACCGGTGATCAGGAACAGTCAGCATGGATTCACCAAGGGCAAGTCATGCCTGACTAACCTTATTGCCTTGTATAATGAGATAACTGACTCTGTGGATGAGGGGAAAGCAGTAGATGTGTTATTCTTTGACTTTAGCAAAGTTTTTGATATGGTCTCCCACAGTATTCTTGCCTGGACGTTAAAGAAATATGGGCTGGATGAATGAACTATAAGGTGGATAGAAAGCTGGGCAGATCATCGGCTCAACGAGTAGTGATCAATGGCTCCATGTCTACTTGGCAGCTGGTATCAAGCGAACTGCCCAAGGTCGGTCCTGGGGCAGGTTTAGTTCAATGTCTTCATTAATGATGTGGAGGATGGCGTGGACTGAACCCTCAGTAAGTTTGCAGATGACACTAAACTGGGAGAAGTGGTAGATACGCTGGAGGGTAGGGATAGGATACAGAGGGACCTAGACAAATTAGAGAATTGGGCCAAAAAAAATCTGATGAGGTTCAACAAAAACAAGTGCAGAGTCCTGCGCTTAAGACGGAAGAATCCCATGCACTGCTAAAGACTAGGGACCGAATGGCTAGGCAGCAGTTCTGCAGNAGACAAATTAGAGGTTTGGGCCAAAAGAAACCTAATGAGGTTCAACAAGGACAAATGCAGAGTCCTGCATTTAGGATGGAAGAATTCCATGTACTGTTGCAGACTAGGGACTGAATGGTTAGTCAGCAATTCTGCAGAAAAAGACCTTGGAGTTACAGTGGACAAGAAGCTGGATATAAGTCAACAGTGTGCCCTTATTGCCAAGAAGGCTGCCAGCATTTTGGGCTGTATTAGTAGGGGCACTGCTAGCACATGAAGGGACGTGATCATTCCCTTTATTCTGCATTGGTGAGGCCTCATTTGGAGTACTGTAGCCAGTTTTGTGCCCCACACTAAAAGAAGGATGTGAAAAAACTGGAAAGAGTCCAGCAGAGGGCAACAAAAATGATCAGGGGGCTGGAGCACCTGACTGATGATGAGCAGCTGTGGGAACTGGGGTTGTTTAGTCTGCAGAAGAGAAGAATGGGGGGGAATTTGATAGCTGCTTTCAACTACCTGAAAAGGGGTTCCAAAGAGGATGGATCTAGACTGTGGTGGGAGGGATAGCTCAGTGGTTTGAGCATTGGCTTGCTAAAGCCAGGGCTGTGAGTTCAATCCTTGAGAGGACCATTTAGGGATCTGGGGCAAAAATTTATCTGGGGATTGGTCCTTCTCTGAGCAGGGGGTTGGACTAGATGACTTTCTGAGGTTCCTTCCAATGCTGGTATTCTATGATTCTACCAAGTGCAATACTCTGGCAATCCAGTTAGTGCTGCTGGAGTGACCCAGTGTAAATCTGGCACTTCCAAACTCCTGAGAGTGAACAATATCATTGGTTTCAAATTATACATCTTCCCCAGTGAGAAATGTCTGTCCTTTCTTTTAGTCTCTCCTTTGGTGAAACTTTAGAGTCTTCAGTGCTCTTCCCTTGTCAGAGCAAAGGTGTTTCTCCGTGTCCAGATTTTGCAAGGCCATCACTAGGGTTTAAAATGCCCTCCTTACACACCGTGGCCTTGCCCCCTTCGTGGGGTGGTGGTAGCAGGGCCCATTCACACAGGAGCCCCCTATAGGGTGGTGGTAGGTCTGACCCACTGCCACTGGTCTTTAGGAGAGCTGTGACTTTCCCTTCTTCCTGCATACTGCTCCAGCCTTCATGTAGGCTAGGGGCCCGTCCAGGAATTAACAGGCTTCAGGCCTACTGCCAGAGCCCTCCTCCTGGCATGCAGGTGTATGAGAGAGGGAGACACCTCTCTAGCAAAGGTCCCCATCAGAGAGTGCTAGCTGAGGCCCACTCCACAAAATCTTCTGTTGGGTTTGGGTTGCTGAGAAGTGGCAGGAGGTCCTCCTCTGGGGTGACAGGGTGTTTCCCAACATGTAGCCTTCTGCTGGAGTGGCATGGAGCATGGCCTCCCACACAAAGCTCTCTGCTGGGGGCCTTTCAACTGCACCCTCCCCATGACGTCTCTGCCAAGATATGGCAGCCTTAGTCTCAGTCAGAGAGATGACAGGGGGGATCTGCTAAATTAGCCCAGTTGGACTATCTGTGTGGGCTCTGTGGCGAATGTAGCCTAGTATCTCTAAAATACTGTGGCATGGCTGGCAAATTGGGGCCATATTAAACTGAATTAGAAAAACATACCCATTGATTTTTGTTTTGCATTCACCCTGATGGCCTTTTGAGTGTGTCTGGGAGGGTACCCTGAAATAGACGCTGCTTTCATCTTTATGTTAGTGACTCCTTCAGGAGAGATGATGCCATTAATCCAGTTATGTATAGATTGTATCATGTCATTCATCCAATCATAGTATTGTTGTCCCTTTAACCCAAATGAATCTGGGGCCTTACAGCTTTGTTTCTGCTAGGAGGAGAAACTGATGAGATGAGTCAGGTATAATTCTTATGTGCAACCCTGTTTATTTACAAAGAATGTACACAAAGGCCTGTTTCCCTGAGTGTGGTAGAAACAAACAACAGCAGGCAAATTGCTCAGAATTTTCCATGCCTGCCTTTCTAGCACATTCTGTGCCCAAATAGCTTAGTCTCCCTGCTCCCTGTCAGGGCCACAATCGTGACTGATTCTCTTGTCATCTGCTGGCTTTCTGCCTCTCTTACACAGCTTGCCAAACAATCTCCCAACTCCTGTGTTTCAATCAGGGAACCCCTCAGCCCACTTTATAGCCTCTGATCAGGCCTTGTCATGCAGTCCTTTGTCTTGGGCAGTGGCTTCTCTTATTTGGAGTTAACTCATTACGTAAAGTAGCTTAATTTTTCCTTCCATTTAGCCTGAAAGAAGGGTGCTTACCACATTTGTTGACTTTAACCATACTGTGATTGTCTATGAACGAAAGACTTGGTTGATGCCAGTCATTAACACCTTCCAGCATAATAGTATGCTAATATCTCTGATAAGTTTTATCATAGATCAGGGCAACTGTACCTGTATTCCCCCTCTGTGGTCCCCCGAGGGCACCACTTGAGGCTCCTGGCTCCTCAGCTGTCACCTCTCTTGGATGGAGATCCAAATCTTTCTTTTTCCCGACTGGGTTTTTTTCCAGGCTGCAGAGTTCCCTGACTACACCGTGATGTCCCCGTCAAGCCAGATTGCCTTAACAGGCCAGAGTCTATGCTTTGCTGTAATTGCCAACAGTTACATTACCACACCATCCTTTGCAAGCAAGAACATTTATATTTAAGGTGAAAGCATTACAGAGAGCATCATAAAAACAATAAAAGAATCTACATGCATGCTAATAAGCTACCCAGAGATCACTCCCTGACTCCAACAAGGGATCTGAAAGACAATCCTTCAAACTCCACAAAGGATATTTCTTGTGGTTACAAGTTCATAACAGCCCTAGATCAGAACTGGCACCCCCATAGGTTAGTCTTTCTTTTATACAGCTTGAGCCTTTGATATTCAGATTCTGGGAACAGGTAATCAGCAGGCACTGTTCCTCTCCTCAGGATGTAGCTTCAAAAGGCTGGGGTTCTGCATAACTGGAGATGGGGAATTTGTCTTCCCTATTCCCTAGAGATTCCCAGGAAAATCACTTAACCCTGTTTGTCTCAAAAGTCCATTTGTCAAGTTGTCTGGCATATTGTTTAACATAGTCCTCTGAAGTTCACAACACTTTCCAGGGTTCACTTCACATCTCCCTCACCCCCACGGAGAAGTTACCTTCAATCCTGGCTCACAATAATACATAAATTTTGCATTTAATACAATGGACTCCAAAGAGACTTAAACTTAATTAAATCAGGTTTTTCAAGGATATTGTAGAAAATTGCCTATTTGTCACAAGCATACTATGAAAAGCAGAGTTGTTATTGCTTAAGATTCCTTGTAAAGCTATTTTAGTACTCCATTCTTCATTAACAAAGCATAGTTGCTCAGTGTAATGGTTAGTTTGCTCATTCTTTTTAGCTTAGTCTCCCTGCTAGAACAGAAACATTATTAAGCACTGTCATATCTTAGCTGTTTGTACTGTACTTGAACTCAGAATATCTTCTACAAGTGATTCAAAAAACTTCTCCAGAGCCCTCTTGCTCAGGGCTTTTCCTTGCTTTGATCTTTCCAGACTATAATACTTGAAAATTGTTTGGGTTTCTCACTTCTCAATAGGACAGTTTTCAGGTTACTTTTGATATTGTGGAGCTAGTGATTCTTCTGCAGATGGGTATAACAAAGAAGTACTGATTTCTTTTTAGCCACCAGCCTTTAAGCGAACAAAAAAACCCCAAAGGTTTCTGGAGTTCGCTTGTGACAGTCTTGGATGTTTAAGTCCTATAGCTACAGGCAGTGCTGCTTAGGTACAGCTTAGGCGGTGCCGCACTTCCAGCTACTCACCATTGCTATATCAAAGTAACTTGAAGAAGGATCCTCTATCTAATCTATATATAGTTTGATCACGGTGATATTTAAGTACCAGACAACAAATTAATGAAGCAATGAGTGTGCCCTAATGGCTATATTCAGGCATGTGTATTGTAATTTTTATTTATGGCCTTGGGAAGCAGCTATTACTAGGGAAGGCCTTGTCAAAGGCCAGATCTTCTACTAGCAGAACTACCTGTTGCTGACAATAGGTTTTAACAACAGGTTCAGCAATGCACAGGTTAACTGCAAACCCATTTATCATCATTTTAGAAAACTGTGGTTCAGATATTCTTGGTGTTGGTTTTAACTGTAGTTTGTCCTCATCTACGCTTTCATTTAAACTGTATGCAGCCCTTAAATGGTGCTGAGCCTGTTGCTGATACCTTTTGTCAGTAACTGGCCCATCAGAAATGATGGATATGTAAGGCTAGGTGTCATCTGCAAACTGAAGACACTACAATGAGACCACACTTTCCCACTAAGGTCTTGTTTATACTGCTAAAATGGTGTGTGTTTAACCTCAGGGTCACTCACACATGTGAGCTATGCCAAGATAAGACTATAGCAAGACAAGGCACTTTAAGTTTACTATGAGGTACACTCGTTAAGTCAGCCCTATACCTCAGGCTGGGGTTTACCTCGCCTAGTTTACTTTGTAGTCAAACTAAAGTACCTTGTCTTCACTATGTTTTTACTTTGGGATAGCTCATGAATGTGAGGTAAAAAGCTCACCTTTTTTAGCAGAGAAGCCAAAGCCTATGCCTTCTAATGGCTCAATATACACACTGAACAGGAGAAGTGACAGAATGGAACTTTGAGTGAGGGAAGCATCTGGGTAGACAAGCAACTGCCCAGTACTACTTTCAGAGATCTCTCGGGGTGGTGGTGGTTGGGGGGAAAGAATAAAGAAACTCAAGCAACTCTGCCTATCTTTGCTATTGTCCACAGATGAGTTAACTGTACCTCAACGGTGATGAAGGAAGCTTACAGATAGTTAATTACAGGAAGTGGTTGTCAACCAACACTATCAGTGTAGTTTCCATGCTATGACCTGGCCTAAAACCAAAATCACTGGTTCTGAAGAGACCAACAATGGCTCCAGCGACTCTAACCGCTTGGTGACTTGATGTCACCAACAGAGAGAGACATGGTTCTGACTCAGGCCTGGTTTACACTAAAAGTTTGGTTGACATAATTATGAAGCTCAGGGGTGTGAAAAATCCACATCCCTGAAGGCCGTAGCTAAAATATCTAACCCCTGGTGTAAATGCAGCTAGGTCAATGGAAGAATGCATCTGTTGATCTAGTTACTGTCGCTCAGGGAAGGTGGAGTTCCGCCAGTGACAGAAAAATCCCTTCCATTGCTGTAGGAAACTTCGACACTATGGTGTTACACTGGCATAACTACAGCACTATGATGTCTGTAATGTAGACATGGTCTCACATGTAGCCTGCGACTCTCTATGAATTGGGTACATACAAGAAGGCCAAATTACAGGTGAGGAATAATGTTGTGTCACTTGCTGAAATGAGCTGCTATTCAGGCAGTTCTGTAACTATATTAATTATCTAGTGATATTTTCAAAAGTGCCCATGAGAGTTAGGGATCTAGCCTGCCCCAGAGCTTTTGAAATTCCTGCTAGGTTTTTATCTACATATTTAGGCACCTAAATACTTCTGAAAATCTGATCTCAAGTGCCAAAGTCAGTTTTGAAAGTGGGATTTAGGCTCCTCAGTCACTAAGAGCCATATTTTTTTACTGTTCAGCTGGATATTTTATGGTTCAACAGAGTCTGCACCAATACAATCTACGCCAGTTCTTGCCTCTATAATAATCTGGGGGTGACATCAATTGCTGCCTCCTCAACAATCAGTTGAAGCACTTCTATGTATGGACACAAGGTGCTCTTTAAATCGACTGAGGGGTTACTATCAGTGTAACTTCTTCAGTACAGACAAGGTCAAAACCACTAAAAATCCTACTAGGTCCTTTCAAGTTAGAACAACATTATACTGGCTGTGGAGAAGTTTGGATTGCTGTTGCCAGTTACATTCTTGTTCTGGGTACTGTCAGCCTGGCTCAATTCATAAATGCTACTGTAAATTCTCTTATTGTTAAATATGTATGCTTGGGCCTTGGGCATGTCTACACTACAACCCCCCCATAGCAGTGAGTAGCCTTGGTCAAATTTGGGCTTGCAACACAGGGCTAAAAATAGCAGTGTAGACATTCCCAGTACTAGGGATGGACCCTGGGCTCTGAGACCCACCCCCGTCACCAGGTTTCAAAGGCCAGGCTCAAGCCCAAGCAGGAGTGTCTATACTGCTATTTTTAGCCCGGTAGCATTAACTCGGTCAGTTGACCCAGGCTCTAAGCCTGGCTGCTGTGGTTTTTTTTTTTTTTTTTTTCATGGACTGAATGCTACAGTCAACATTCACACCTACCAGAAGGACAAAGTACTGCTGAAAACAGCGAATAGATACAAATTGATCATTAAGGTGCCATCTTATGGAAGGATGCTTTTTATTATGAAGATTGTTTACAAAGGCCCTAGTTCTTCAGATTCTTTCAATTGGGGACAGATTATCCATCCACATGTATGGGTTTGCAGGATCAAGACTTAACTCGCTTATACATCTTAATCAAATAATAAATGATTAGCACAATAAATTAATTACAGGCACAATATTGATCCGTGTAAGTTTGGCACATTTTAGAGTAAGTATTTGAATTGAATTTGGCAAACTAATAAGAATAAACAAGGCTGTTGATTAATCGCAGTTAATTCCCGCGTTTAACTCAAAAAACTTAATTAAAATATTAATTGCGATAAATCACACTGTTAATATTATAGAAATACCAATTGAAATGTATTAAATATTTTTTTTGATTTTTCTACATTTGCAAATGTATTGAGTTTATTTTAACAACACAGAATACAAAGGGTAAAGTGCTCACTTTATATTATAAATATTTGCTCTGTAAAATGATAAAATAGTATTTTTTCAATTCACCTCATACAAAATACTGTACTGCAATCTCTTTATCGTGAAAAATGCTAACTTTACAAAATAGATTTTTTTATGTTACATAACTGCACACCAAAACAAAACAATGCAAACTTTAGAGCCCACAAGTCCACTTAGTCCTACTCTTGTTCAGCCAATCACTAAGACAAACAGGTTTGTATTACATTTACGGGAGATACTGCTGCTTATTTACAATGTCCCCTTAAAGTGAGAACAGCATTCACGTTGCACTTTTGTAGCCAGCGTTACAAAGAGTATTTATGTGCCAATGTGCTAAACATCATATGGCCCCTTGACGCTTGGCCATCATCTCAGAGAACATCCTTCCATGCTGATAATGCTCGATAAAAATAATGAATTAAATCTGTGACTGAAATGTTGTATCCCTGTTCTATTTTACTGCTTGTTTCTGCCATATATGTCCATGTTATAGCAGTCTCGCTCGATGATGACCCAGCACATGTTCGTTTTAAGAACACTTTCACTGAAGATTTGACAAAACACAAAGTATCAATGTGCGATTTCTAAAAATAGCTACAGCACTTGACCCAAGGTTGAAGAATCTGAGTGCTGTGTCCAAAAATCTGAGATGACGAGGTGTGGAACATGCTCTCAGATGTCTTTAAAAGAGCAGTACTCAGATCTGGAAACTGCAGAACCCGAACCACCAAAAAATAAAATCAACCTTCTGCTGGTGGCATCTGACTCAGATAATGAAATGAACATGTGTTGCTTTGCATCGTTATTGAGCAGAACCAATCATCAGCATGGATGCATGTCCTCCGGATAATGGATGAAGCATGAAAGGGACAATAAGAATTTTTAGCACATCTGGCATGTAAATATCTTGCAACACCTAAGCTATAACAGTGCCATGAGAATGCCTGTTCTCACTTTCAGGTGACATTGGAATGGCATTATCTCCTGCAAATTTGTACCAAAACTTGTTTGGTCTGGTGTGATTGGCTAAAGTAGGACTGAGTGGACTTGTAGGCTCTAAGTTTTATATTGTTTTATTTTTGAATGCAGATTATTTTGGACATAATTCTACATTTTTAAGTTCACTTTCATAATAAAGAGATTGCGCTCCAGTACTTATTTTATGTGAATTGAAAATACTATTTCTTTTTTGTTTTTTTAACAGTGCAAATATTTGTTAATAAAAATAATATAAAGTGAGCGCTGTACACTTTGACAATATATTTGAAAATGTAGAAAACATCAAAAATATTTAAATAAATGGTATTATATTATTGTTAACAGCATGATTAATTACATGATTAATTTTTTTAATCGCCTGACAGCCCTAGAATAAATTAGTTCATGTTCTAAGCGACTGTTTTTAATATTTAATCTAAGGACCCATGCTTTCATCTAAGCTCGGCACAGTCACAGGCCTCTGTCTGTTACTGAGCCAGTTTCAGAATCAGGCCCTAACATTTTATGACATCCTATAATCTTCCTGATAACCAGTAAATTTATCTTTCCACTGATGGTTTTAAATTAAATCAAAATGAAAACAGTTTCTTTTCTCTTTACTGGATCCCATATGCTGCTTGTATTCTTAAGATAAGCAAGGTGACAGCTGCCAACAGTAGTCCTAGAAATATTAAATATTTAAAATGTTCTGTTCAAATTATGTTCTACCGTTTATACACGGGTAAAGCATTTCTGAACATCCTGTCTTTCAGGCTGCTTTACTTTCTCTCTTCCACTCTGATGTCCTTGTCCGGATACGTCTACACTGCAAAAAAAAAAAAAAAAAAAACCACAGCAGCCAGGCTTAGAGCCTGGGTCAACTGACACCGAGTTAATGCTACCGGGCTAAAAATAGCAGTATAGACACTTCCCTGCTTGGGGCTTGGAGCCTGGCCTTTTGAAACCTGGTGACGGGGGTGGGTCTCTCTAGAGCCCAGGGTTCCATCCTAGTATACTTGGGGAATGCTACACTGCTATTTTTAGCCATGTGTTGCATAAGCCACATTTGACCAAAGGCTACTCACTGCTATGGGGGATGTTGTCGTAAGTTGTGACAACATGCCAAGGCCCCAAGCTACATATTAACAATAAGGAGATTTTACAGTAGCATTTATGATTTGAGCAGGCTGACACGTACCCCAGAAACAAGAAAATGTAACTCGGCCAACAGCCCAATTCAAACTCTCCACACACAAAGTATAATGTTGTTCTTAAACTGAAAAGGCACCGCCTAGTAGGATTTTAGTGGCTTTTGACCTGTCTGTACTGAGAAGAAGTTACATGAATAGTCAACCGCGCAGTCGGAGTTTAAACGAGCACCTCTTCGTTCCATCATAGAAGTGCTTCAAACTAGATTGTTTGAAGATGGCAGGAATTGATGTTCACCCCAGATATTATAGAGGCAAAAACTGGGCTGTAATTGGTATTGGTGCAAGACTCTGGTTGAACCATTAAAAATCCAGTCTGAACAGTAAAAAAATATGGCTCTTTAGTGACTGAGGACCTAAATCCCACTTTCAAAAACTGACTTTGGCACTTGAGAGATCAATATTTCAGAGTATTTAGTGCTCTAAATAATGTAGTAAAACCTAGCAGGAATTTCAAAGCTCTGGGCAGGCTTAGATCC